>NC_090335.1:76349962-76370091 GCF_035084215.1 Heptranchias perlo
TCCCCCAACCCCATTCCCGCCTCCCCCCGAATGAAGTCACTGCTTATTCTTGTGCTGATTAAGGGCTGGGCTCTCTGACACTAAGGGCTCGATTTTCGGACGTCCGAGCCGGCGGGTTCGTGGTGGTGGTGGGGGGGGGCTCCGAAAATCGGAGATTCCCGGGGCGGTCCGCCCGGCTCCAACCCGCCCACTTCCGGGTTCCCCCGCATGCGGGACCCCCGCCAACAATTAAAGCCGGCAGGATCCCACTTAAACCAATAAGCTCATAAGTGGCAAGTAACATTCGCGCCAGATAAGTGCCAGGCAATGACCATCTCCAATAAGAGAGAGTCTAACCACCTCCCCTTGACATTCAACGGCATTACCATCGCCGAATCCCCCACCATCAACATCCTGGGGGTCACCATTGACCAGAAACTTAACTGGACCAGCCACATAAATAATGTGGCTACGAGAGCAGGTCAGAGGCTGGGTATTCTGCAGCGAGTGACTCATCTCCTGACTCCCCAAAGCCTTTCCACCATCTACAAGGCACAAGTCAGGAGTGTGATGGAATACTCTCCACTTGCCTGATGAGTGCAGCTCCAACAACATTCAAGCTTGACACCATCCAGGACAAAGCAGCCCGCTTGATTGGTACCCCATCCACCACCCTAAACATTCATTCCCTTCACTACCGGCGCACTGTGGCTGCAGTGTGCACCATCTACAGGATGCGCTGCAGCAACTCGCCAAGGCTTCTTCAACAGCACCTCCCAAACCCGCGACCTCTACCACCTAGAAGGACAAGGGCAGCAGGCGCATGGGAACAACACCACCTGCACGGTCCCCTCCAAGTCACACACCATCCCGACTTGGAAATATATCGGCCGTTCCTTCATCGTCGCTGGGTCAAAATCCTGGAACTCCCTTCCTAACAGCACTGTGGGAGAACCGTCACCACACGGACTGCAGCGGTTCAAGAAGGCGGCTCACCACCACCTTCTCAAGGGCAATTAGGGATGGGCAATAAATGCCGGCCTCGCCCACATCCCATGAACGAATGAAAATAAAGGTCAGGTCGTTTGCAGATCTGATTTGTAGGATATTTTAGGAGGGGTGGGATTTTCAACTCAACTGAGCGTGTTTCCCCTACTGGGGGAAACACTCCCAGTTGAAATGGACGTGTTGCAGCCATCAGCCTGTGGCAGCTGCAAAGGTCCATTTGACAGGTGTGGGGGGGAGACCCTCACTCATTGCAGAGGCCATTCTGTCACTTTGGCCTCCACCACCCTCCTCCTAACAATAAAATTCACCAACTTGCACACTTACCCCAGGGTCCAGACACATGTACCTACCTTGCGGACCCCCTCAAACGTACATCTTCCGGATGGGGGGCCGCACGTGTCATGACCTCCTCGGAGGGCGAACAGCATCACCAGCCTCGCCGTCCACCTCTGACACGTGGAGCTCCACAACACAGTGCTGTGACACATCCACCTGCACAGCAGGAGGGAGGGCAATGGCAGAGAGAGATGCGTCACAGAGGGCACTACCCTCGCCACAGGGTCTACAGACCGAGGCTCAGCTTCCTGGACCTCTCTGAGCAGCAGAGTGACTCTGAGCACACGGAGGCTCAGTCACTCGACATGTAGTCGTGGACATCTGCAGCCTCCTTCATGCCAAGCTGCTCCCTGCTGGCCCGAGCACCATCTTCTTACCTGTCGCTGTCAAAGTCACCACTGCCCTCAACAACTTCTGCGCATCCTTCCAGGGTGCCACCGGGGACATCGCCAATGTCTCTCAGTCGTCTGCACAAAAGAGCCCTGCAAATACACCTACACCCACTCTGCAGTGACACAATGGGTGGCATCAGGTGTGGGTCTTCATTGTGATCCTCAGGAAAGGCATTATTGCACAAACCAGACAGGATTTTCAAAGACGTGCCAATAGTGGTGATAACAATTTTTTAATGATTTTTTGCAAAACAAAGGAAAATAAATCAAAAACATGACATTTTGTCTTACACCTTTGTGCATTCCCTTTGTGCTCACAAATCCTTCGCCTTACGTTTACAGGAACCCCTACGTGCTACCCCTGTGGCTTCAGCAGAGGTCGTGGCAGGTTGCTCTTGTCCATGCCCTGACCGATGAGATGCTTTGCGCGGACGTCCTCTGGGTTTGGGTGCCCGTGAGGGCCCCTCCAAAGACTGCTCCACCTGCACCTGCACCTGTGCAGGGGCAGACTCGGCCACCTGGAGAGGGGGGCAGCATTGCGGGTACTGGTTGAGAGGGGCAACAGGTGAGACGTGGGAGCGCTTTGAGTGGTGTCCCCACTTCCATGTCCCCTTTCACCATCATCCCTCTCGTGGCCCAAGCCCACATCACCCCTTCCACCCTGCTGGACGGCAGTTTGGAGAACTTGTGTGAGGCCTTGGAAGGCCACCTGTAAAGTATCTGTCGGCCTGTTCAAGGCGGCAGAATGTTGCTCACCCTGAATCCGAACGGCCGTTGTCAGGGCCTGAATGGACTCTTTGTTGAGCCGTGCTTGACACTCGAGGGAGGCTAGCCTTTCCTCCACCGCAGACATTCCCGCACCTACCCGCTACACTATCTCAGAGATGCCTTCATGTCCCTGCGACACTGTCTCGGAGATACCCTCCTGTACCTGTGCCACCATCCCCCTCATGCAGGAGTTGGACTCCTCCATCCTCTGCGTGATTGTGGAGAGTGCGCGTGGCACCTGTTCCAGTACCTCGGCAATGTGCTGCTGCCCCTTGATGACTCTCCTTTTCATGGCTGGTCCCCAGGGTTCAGCATCTGGGTCAAGCTGAGCAGAGCCTGGAGAAGAGTGCTCCCACCGACGCGGACTCTCCACGGCTGCCCCTGCCACCAGGGTCTGCTCGTGCTCACATGTGCGTGGTGACTCACCATGTGCAAGCCCAACTAAGTGAGGACGGGGACCCACCAAGGTGTGTGTATCTGCGTGGTGGATGGATGGCTCAGATGTGACGATGGACCCTCAGAGGCCGGCAGGTCCTCTGAGGAATTGCCCTCCACGCTCAGGGCACTCGCAGATGGCCCTGCAAGAGAACAGAAAGCAATATTAGGCATGTGGACAGATGTTGAGGTGCTGCAGATGCCAAGTGATGCTAAGATCATTCGCTATCATGAGTGCTGAGTGTTAGATTTCTGTCACCAGCCGCTTGTGCAATCCCAGCCTCGGCATCCGCCACGGACAGGCACTCCAGCGTGCGGCTGATGTCCAATGCCTGCTGCTCTGCATCCGTTAGGACCACCTGGTGTGGCGGGCCGCCTCCAGTCCGTGCCCTCTCCCGGGCTTTCTGGCATCTCTTCTATCAAGGCAAAACACAGAGAGGCGTGATTGAGTGATGGTTGCATGGTGAGCTGCTGCATGCATTGGTGTAGGTGGGGTTGAGCGTGAGGGAGATGCATGGGAGGGTGTGTGTGTGAGACATAGCCATGATATCGTATGAGGATTGGGTTGCTTGGTAGTGTTCGAATGGGGATGGGGCGGTGAGTACGTGCAGGCACGGTGAGGATGATGGTTGAGTGGATGTGAGGAGTGATGCGAGAGCATTGTGGTGGCAGTGCAGAAGGAGTTGTGTGGTGGTGGAGGTGATGTGGAAGATGGAGTGTGGGAGAATGCATAAGTATACTCACTTTGGCTGACCTGGTTAGGTCATTAAATCTCTTCCTGCACTGCACCCAGGTTCTGGACACATTGCCGCTGCTGGTGACCTCCTCGGCCACCTCCAGCCAGGCCTTCTTGGTGGTGGAGGGAGGGCACTTCCTCCCATCCGATGGGAAAAAAAATTCTCTCCTCCTCCTCCTCACCCCATCGAGCAGCACCTGGAGCGAGGAGTCAGAAAACCTTGGAGCAGCCCTGCCTCTGGCCTGCTCCATGCTCCTAAATTGGTTGTTTGCTGCAGGAGGAGCTTTGGAGGACTTCCCCTTTAAATAGGGCTCCTCCTGCTGACAGCCTGTGATGCGGGTGCGCAGTCCGCCCGCTGCGCAGGTCTAGGACAGGAAACCCGGAAGCCGAGATAAGTGCCTTCGATTAGGCTGCGATCGCGTGCAGAGCACCCCGAATTCACTGGGCGCGTTACCCACGCGCCCAGTCGACCCCCTGCTGCCAACCTGCCTCCCTCCTAAAATCGAGCCCTAACTCTTGGTAGGGGCCATGTTAGGGGGTGGGGTGGGGGGGAAGTCAGGCTGTGGGGGGGGGGTGGTGAATCAATTATCTGTGCTGCCTCTCTTACCACGGGCGAGGTGGCGGTGGCGGAGGTGGAGGGGTCCGCAGGGCCGAGGGGGCGGGGGAGGGGTCCGTAGGGCCGAGGTGGTGTGGAGGGGCTGGAGGGGCGAGTGGGTGGTGGTGGGGGGACTGCAGGATGAATGCAGTTTGTGAATGAGCTCCTGTCTGTTCCCACAGGTTATCGACCCCCGACATCCTGCCCAATATTCTCAGCAAAATAGGCAACACCCCGATGGTTCGTCTCAACAAGGTCGGCCGGGCTCACGGACTCAAGTGTGAGCTGTGTGAGTATCTGTGGGTCCGGGGGGGAGGGGGGTGGGGGAGAGCTGTGGGGTACCTGGGTAGGTTTGGGGTCTGTGAGGGGTATCTGTGGGTGTATCTGGGTGGGTGTGGGGTAAATGTGTTTATTGCTGCAGTTACATAGAATTATATAGAATGTACAGCACATTCGGCCCAACTGGTCTGTGCCAATGTTTATGCTCCACATGAGCCTCCCCCCACCCATTCCAGGGTTCTATCAGCATAACCTTCTATTCCTTTCTCCCTCATGTACTTATTGAGCTTCCCCTTAAATGCATCAATGCTATTTGCCTCAACTACTCCTTGTGGTAGCGAGCTCTCTGGGTAAAGAAGTTTATCCTGAATTCCCCATTGGATTTATTAGTGACTATCTTATATTTATGGCCCCTAGTTCTGGTCTCCCCCACAAGTGGAATGTCTACCCTATCAAACCTTTTCATTATCTTAAAGATAATCTCAGGTCACCCCCTCAGCCTTCTCTTTTCTAGTTACTTCCGTTGTCCAGCTCCTGTCCACCTGTGGGTGAATTCTGTAATAAACTGAATAGCCAGGTGGTGAAGGTTAGAACTCGGGAGCCTAGTCCTCAGTTGCTTCCAAGCCTTTATGCACAGAGCTCCACATTACACCCACACCACGCCCTCGATCAGCTCTCTTATAAATGGATACAAGAGAGTTCCCAATTGATACACACCACCTGAATACAATTAACACTAATTGACATAAATCACACGGATACAATTAATAGACTTCCTTCTCTCTTAAAACAAATTAAAGTTTATATATACATAATACAAACAAAAATTTCAAAAATCAAGAACTTTCATACTCTGTACAACTTATACTATTCACAGCATTACATTGTGAGGCGACCCTTCTCCAGAACCCCTAATAATTTCTTTGTACATGTATCTCTTTCAGTAAAACAATACGACAGTCGATGGCTTGAATCCACCCATTTAATTTTAGAGATTTCCTTTCTCTCCAGCATTTGTTTCAAGCCAGCGAGGTCAATCCGTAATCTTCCCTCACACTCACTTTTCGTAGAGTGTACATTATCCCACAATGAACGATTGTCTACATAACCTTCACTGGGTATACTATCTTCAGTACTCCCGTTGTACAGAATGTCACTCGATATTTGCCAAATAGAATCTCATATCCACTGCGTCGACAAGAGCCAGTGTTTCAGCAGCCAGAGTACTTTTAACAGCCCTTTTTATTTTCTTAGCTTCCCAAGCTAAAGGACAACATTTCCCATTCTCACCCATAAGAGACACTCTGAAACCAGCTGCACTAGATTAACCATCAGGAAGGTTAGCATGTGAAGCATCGCTTAAGATAATTAGCTTCATTTTCTTTGGGTCACCTAAGGATGGGAACGCATTTATCTATATTTAATTTTCGTAATGTTTTATTTGCCCTTAAAACATTCTCTACTGTGGGATGTTAGGATCAGATCAGCCATGATCTTATTGAATGGTGGAGCAGGCTCGAGGGGCCGATTGGCCTACACCTGCTCCTATTTCTTATGTTCTTATGTTACACTGAGACACTTAACTCCAACTCAGCAAAAGACCTGGTGATGGGATGGAACTAACTCTCTCTAAATTGGATTGTTGATTTAAAGTTATACCAGACCCACTCTGCTTAATGTCTAAACCAATATATTTAAAAGCCCCATCGGCCTGACTCCCAATTTTAAATTCTACTCTAATCTTATTAATGACGAATTTCTGAAATTCCGCAGTACCGCCCCATCAGAAATCATCAACATGCATCATGAAGATGCCTGAAAGTTTTCTGTTATGGTTCCAATTAAGATCTGATTTTAGTTGAACACAACCTATTTTCAGCAAGAACAGATCTCACCGATAAATACCCTACCCTGGAAACATCATTCAGGCCGTAGACGCATTTGTTTAGTTTCCATAGTTTTCCTTCTGCATCTGCTGCCTCTCTACGCGGTTTCAGAAACACTTCTCTCTGAAAAGTAGCGTCCTGCAGAAATGCGGCTTTTATGTCAGTTGACCTACACTCCCATGAATATGTTGCCAAAAGAGCCAAAAAGATTTTTAAGGTTACCTTTCCAGCAGTGGGAGAATCCACTCGAACATCTGGATCACCCAGTTTCTCTTCAAAACCCCAGCTACCAACCTCGGTCCCATCTGCAAGAAATTTTTCAGTACAAACCCGTCTATGCGACAAAGCTGGTTGACCCTTATCTGTTACCTCAGAATAAACTCCAAATTCTTTCCAACTTTCTAACTCCCTTTGTTTTGCCTCTCTCACTCGTTTATCCTCATGTTCATTGGCAGCCACCAAAACTTCACCATCATGAGGACTTCTGCTTCTAGTTTTGTTACATGTCTGTTCTGTGGTTTTTTGTTTCATTGTCTGACTTAGTCAAGCTACATCTTCTGCTTCCACTTCTATGTCTGTAGGGACTACTGCTGTGAGATGGCCCTCTTTCATCTCTAGTTCGCGATCGTTTTCTGACGAGAGATTCATTTCCGGACTCCCTATCACTACTTGTACTCCTCTTTCTTACTCTCCACTCTTTTACCCCATTCTGCCAGTCTATGTAACTCGCTGCATGGCCATCATCCTGAACATTCACCAATATTTAAACCTACCAGTAGCTTTGCCTGTTTGCCCCAAAATTGTTGCATCCCTTCATTCATTAGTTCCTTCTGGAACATACGTCACCTGTGCACCCACTTTGGGTAATTGTTCTGCGGATGCGATAGCTCTGTCATGTGTTTCTTGATCACTGACATTATCACTGTCCAGCCCTTGATCTCCTTCAGTCTGTACCTCAGAAACCTCATCAAGAAAATCATGAACATCTGAGGCACAAGGTGCCTCGTTTATTTCTATCAACTGCTCAGAGCCCGAGATTTTATCATTAATTCCAATTAATCGTGAGGAATGAACCTTAACAGTTTGATTGCCATGTTGGACACGTACTGCCTTACCATCACAACTTATTACCTTACCAGGGCCTTTCCATTCCCCATGACCCTCTCTTTTATAGTATACCAAATCTCCTGAATTGAACTCTGTCTCAGATGGTCTAATACGATGCCTCAGCGTTCTACAAATTTTCTCTGATACCTCTGCCTTGATAAAAACCTGTCTCCCTGCATGCATAGCATTTAAATGCTCAGAAAAAATGGCACTAATTGTAGTACCTTCTAGAGCAAGAGCATTATCACAAAGAACAGAAGGTAATTTGGGATTGTGCCCATAGACTAGTCGGTAAGGATTATATCCTCCAACCAGCTGAAGAGAATTCTTTGCATGAACTGCCCTTGCTAGGGCAGCTGACAATTTACACTCTGTTTGATCGGCCAAAATTTTATGCACCGTGCTATCAATCACAGCATGATTCCTTTCACAAAGACTATTGGTAAAAGGGCTCTCAGCTGCTGTATTCATGACAATTATATTCATATTCTCACACATATCTCTGAACTCTGTTAGCGAATTCACCTCCATCATCGGTCAAAAACTTTGCTGGTGTCCCAAGTCCAGTCCCTATCCATTTTTCCACAATTTTAACTAGAATAACCTTCTTCTCCTTACTATATATTAGTGTAGAAATACTAAATCTCATAGCCAGGTCAATAAAATGTTAGATAAAAACATTTCTGTCTGTCCCATACCTTTAGATCCATGGCAACTACCTCGTTATAGTCACGTGCTAATGGAACACTTACAATAGGACATGGGGGCGTCTGTCTCTACTTCTTACAGATTTCACAGTTCTCACTAATCTCTTCTATGAGCCTCGTATATTCCTCATCAACTACACCTGCATCTTCTAACAGGATTTTTAAATGTTGACAAGTAGGGTGAGCAAATTGTCTATGTAACTTTAAGACGATTTGATTTTTTTTCCTCTCTTATCCTTATCGCCTGATGCCATTAATACTTGTCTAACACACTGATGAGAAAAATCAGGTTTTATTAAGGGGATACAATAATGCCCTGACTCTGTAAACTGCAAATCAACCGATGACTGCCTCATCACCTTCAATATCAAGTTTCATTTTTGTCTTTTTTCATGGAAGGTTCACCCAAAAACATCGGTATCTCACTGGAGACGACGTCCGTACTTATAAAATGGCTCACTCCAGCTATCTTACATGGAATTACTACACTCTTGAGTGACCTCAAGGTGTTGTCATCTCCAAACCTAAAACATGTAGAACTTTTATATTCCTTAACCTTGTGTCGATCCTCCCTACTTAGTGAATCAAGAGAACATTTTAACCAATCTACCCCGCGTACAGTTAAAGTACATGCACTAACACCACACAATTAAAGGAATCCACGACTAATACAGTCATCACAGGATTAAAACTCCTTGTGACCAGTATAATCTGTTCATATTCATCATTATCTTCATCCTCTTCCTCAGAACTACTTTCTTCATGCGTCATTTCAAGGACTCTGCGTCTTCGCTCTGGGCAATTCGCCTGATAATGATACTTAGAATCACATCTAAAGCATCTACTGATTTTTTTTTTCCTTTGGGCATTCCTGGAATTCATTTGCCTGTTATTACTGACCCAATTTTGTCTTCTGTTGATATAACTGGATTTGCTGGACCTGCTCTCATCACCAATCTGGCTGCCTTTACTCCTTCCGTCATGTTGATGCCTGCGTCCGGTCTCTTGAAAATTGTGAAACCTTTTGTACAATTTGTTAAAGTCCCCGATATAGTCTTCCACTGAATGACCGTCTGTTTTCCGAAATCCATCAAATGCTGACCAGGCCTCATAGGCACCTAACAGGTCATCTTTCTTGTGGATTTGATTCAGAAATTTTATTAGAAAGGTATAAACCTTCAACATTATCCAAAAGATCTGCATCCATTTCAGAGAATACCTTGCTTCTGATTTTACTTCATTCAGGAAGCGACAAGGCCATGGCCATGCCCTGTTTTCTGTTTGGTAGAGTAGTAACCCATGTCCACATAGCAACCTCGTTCTTCCACTGGTCGAACGGTTCAAACTCCGAGAACATCGGAGGGAAATCGTACCCCAACGATTTAAACTGGCTTTCTGCCATTTTCCACAATGGCCATTAGGCTTTCAAGTCTTTGTTTCGTGTTGAAAAAAAAAATCGTAGTATCCAACCTCCACCTTTAGGCAAACATCCTCTGCTACCCTGTTATAAACTGGATAGCCATGTGGTGAAGGGATAGAATACTGGAGCCTGGTCTTCAGTTGCTTCCAAGCCTTTATTCACAGAGATCCACACACCACATTCTAGATAAGCTCTCATATAAATGGATACGAGAGTCCCCAATCGATACACACCACCTGAATACAATTAACGCTAATTGATATAAATCATATGGATACAATTAACAAACTCCACTAAGACCCTCTCTCCTCCTCATTCCCTGAAGGTGATGGTTCATCAGTTCTGTGACGTTGGCCCATTCTACCCACCCCCCCACCCCCCCCCCTTGCCACCAAATGGCAGGTGTCACTGGCTATTCCATCAAAAGGGGCATCACCGCAGAACCCAACCCTTTCCTGTGGCTCAGTAAATAGTGTAGATGGGAGCAGAAAGTTGCAAAGGGACATTGATAGATTAAGTGAGTGGGCAAAACTGGGGCAGATGGAGCTCGACGTAGGGAAGTGTGAGGTCATCCACTTTGGACCTAAGAAAGATAAATCAGAGTATTTTCTAAATGGCGAGAAGCTCTGAACTGTGGAGGAGAAGAGAGATTTAGGGGTCCAAGTACAGAAATCGCTAAAAGCTAGTGGACAAAAAATAATTTAAAAAGCTAATGGAATGTTGGCCTTTATCTCAAGAGGACCCTGGCTGAATCTCTATCCCAGGGCACTGAGACCAGTTGTGTTGCCTTTAACTGCAGTCCTGGCTGAAATCAGTGAATGCAGCACAGGCCAAAGTTGGAACCTGTGCTCTCCTGCTCCGTGGGGCTCAGTCGCACACCGGGCGGTGATCTCCTGCTCCGTGGGGCTCAGTCCCACACCGGGCAGTGCTCTCCTGCTCCGTGGAGCTCAGTCCCACACCGGGCGGTGCTCTGCTGCTCCGTGGAGCTCAGTCCCACACCGGGCGGTGCTCTGCTGCTCCGTGGAGCTCAGTCCCACACCGGGCGCTGCTCTCCTGCTCCGTGGGGCTCAGTCCCACACCGGGCGGTGATCTCCTGCTCCGTGGGGCTCAGTCGCACACCGGGCGGTGCTCTGCTGCTCCGTGGAGCTCAGTCCCACACCGGGCGCTGCTCTCCTGCTCCGTGGGGCTCAGTCCCACACCGGGCGGTGATCTCCTGCTCCGTGGGGCTCAGTCGCACACCGGGCGGTGCTCTGCTGCTCCGTGGAGCTCAGTCCCACACCGGGCAGTGCTCTCCTGCTCCGTGGAGCTCAGTCCCACACCGGGCGGTGCTCTGCTGCTCCGTGGAGCTCAGTCCCACACCGGGCGGTGCTCTGCTGCTCCGTGGAGCTCAGTCCCACACCGGGCGGTGCTCTCCTGCTCCGTGGAGCTCAGTCCCACACCGGGCGGTGCTCTCCTGCTCCGTGGGGCTCAGTCCCACACCGGGCGGTGCTCTCCTGCTCCGTGGGGCTCAGTCCCACACCGGGCGGTGCTCTCCTGCTCCGTGGAGCTCAGTCCCACACCGGGCGGTGCTTTCCTGCTCCGTGGGGCTCAGTCCCACACCGGGCGGTGCTCTCCTGCTCCGTGGAGCTCAGTCCCACACCGGGCGGTGCTCTCCTGCTCCGTGGAGCTCAGTCCCACACCGGGCGGTGCTCTCCTGCTCCGTGGAGCTCAGTCCCACACCGGGCGGTGCTCTCCTGCTCCGTGGAGCTCAGTCCCACACCGGGCGGTGCTTTCCTGCTCCGTGGAGCTCAGTCCCACACCGGGCGGTGCTCTCCTGCTCCGTGGAGCTCAGTCGCACACCGAGCTTCTGTCTGAAATACAAGGTTGAATCTTCCTGAGTTGACGTTTTGTTTTGTTTGTTCAGTGGCCAAGTGCGAGTATTTTAATGCTGGGGGCAGTGTGAAGGATCGAATTGCTGTGCGAATGATTGAAGATGCAGAGAAATCTGGACAACTGAAACCGGGAGACACCATCATCGAGCCGACCTCTGGGAACACAGGTAAAGGGTTGTAGGGTCAAACCCCTCGGAGCATGGGTAAAGGGTCATAGGGTCAAACCCCCGCCCTTCCCCCCGGAATGATGCACTGCCCCAGTCTTGCTTTAATTGGGGGTTGACGAGGCGCCTCTACCCCTTCCTCCACCTCCGATTTACGCGGATCCAGATTCTCCAGCGCAATTAGTGCATTTAAAATACCTGACCAGCACCCCCCCCTTTCTCCCGCCCCATGTCGGGGGTTTGAAGCCCACCTGAGGTGATCCTGCCTGTCAGATCAGCTGGTTCCGGGAGCTCAACGCTAATTCCCCGTGGTGGGGGGAGGGAGGGGGGTGGGGGCTGTGAGCAGGGGACGCTGACGGTCTCCGTGTTGGTTGCAGGGATCGGCCTCGCACTGGCTGCCGCTGTGAAAGGATATCATTGCATCATCGTCCTCCCAGAGAAGATGAGCACAGAGAAGGTAGGAACCCGTGCCCCGGGGGGGAGTCGGTGCTCGTGGGACCCGCCGTGCCCCGGGGGGAGTCGGTGCGTCCCAGGGGGGAGTCAGTGCCTGTGGGACCCGCCGTGCCCCGGGGGGGAGTCGGTGCCTGTGGGACCCGCCGTGCCCCGGGGGGGAGTCGGTGCCTGTGGGACCCGCCGTGCCCCGGGGGGGAGTCGGTGCCCGTGGGACCCGCCGTGCCCCGGGGGGGAGTCGGTGCCCGTGGGACCCGCCGTGCCCCGGGGGGGAGTCGGTGCCCATGGGACCCGCCGTGCCCCGGGGGGAGGTCGGTGCCCGTGGGACCCGCCGTGCCCCGGGGGGGAGTCGGTGCCCGTGGGACCCGCCGTGCCCCGGGGGGGAGTCGGTGCCCATGGGACCCGCCGTGCCCCGGGGGGAGGTCGGTGCCCGTGGGACCCGCCGTGCCCCGGGGGGAGTCGGTGCCTGTGGGACCCGCCGTGTCTTGGTCTCTGAATCACTCTGTGTACACCTTAGTTTCGGTGGGGTCAGTTCTCTGGTATGTGAGGGGTGCAGGTAAAGCTCTCTCGCTGGGTTTGGGGGGCGTTGGCGGTGCAGTGGTAAGAGGCCAGCTGAATAACCGAAGGCTCGTGCATTGAGGTCTCGGCAGACAGGTGATGCAGCTCAGGGACGGTGGGGGAAAGGGAAAGGGAGTGGAGGAGGATGAGGGGCAGGGGAGGGTCATGTGGGTGGGGTTCAGGGCTGTGTGTAAAGCTGAGACACCATTGGCCAATATTTAAGGAGTTCGGGCAGTTACACGAGCAAGTTTTCAGAACTCAATCCCAAAACATCAAAGTCCTGGAATTCCTCGTGTCAAAGGCTAAAGACCGTGAGCAAGTAACCAACTTCAGAAACATGGCACTGCTTCCCAGGGCTGCGGAGTGATTTCTCCCCTGGGTCTGGGCCCAAACGGGACTCTGGGAAGCGAGGGGGCTGTTTACCCTTTCCCAGAAACCTGCGTCCCTTGCTGCACCCGCCCCCCCCCTGCGCCCCTCCTCTCGTGTCTAGCTCCCCCTCTCCTATTGTGTACAGTTTTGGTCTCCTCATCTAAGGAAGGATACACTTGCCTTAGAGGCGGTGCAACAGAGGTTCCCCAGATTGATTCCTGGGATGAGAGGGTTGTCCTGTGAGGAGAGATTGAGTAGAATGGGCCGATACTCTCTGGAGTTTAGAAGAATGAAACACGTAAGGTTATGAGAGGGCATGACGGGGTAAATGCCGAGAAGCTGTTTCCCCTGGCTGCAGAGTCTTGAACAAGGGGTCATAGTCTCAGGATAAGGGGTCGGCCATTTAGGACTGAGATGAGGAGGAATTTCTTCACTCAGAGGGTGGGGAATCTTTGGAATTCTCTACCCCAGAGGGCTGTAGATGCTGAGTCGTTGAATATATTCAAGGCTGAGATGGATAGATTTTTGGATTCTAGGGGAATCAAGGGCAGGAAAGTGGAGTTGAGGTCGAAGATCAGCCATGATCTGATTGAATGGCGGAGCAGGCTTGAGGGGCCGTATGGCCTACTCCTGCTCCTATTTCTTATGTTCTCGCTGTGTCTCGCTCCCCTCCAGCCGGCCCGTTTCCTGACCTGTTGATCATTCTCTGAAGGTGGATGTCCTACGGGCTCTGGGAGCGGAGATCGTACGTACCCCAACCAGTGTCAGCTTCGACTCCCCGGAGTCTCATGTTGGTGTTGCCTGGAGACTGAAGAATGAAATCCCGAATTCCTGTATCCTGGACCAGGTGTGTTGATCTGATCGATGATCCCCTCGTCTGTACGATAGATTTTACCCAGCTGTGTTCTTAAGGGCTGATTTACACTGCAAGTTTAGTGTTGGTGCAAAAGTGATTTCAGCAAAGTCACCGACACTAAATCCAGAGACGGGTTAATCCGATTCCCTTGGAATGAGACTCCCCCGGAGAGATGGGCACCTTGTGAATCCAATGCAGGTTCAAACCTGGTTTGCAAATTTCTCCGGTATCCACTGACCCTAATGTAATGTAAACACACCTGATATGATTCAGTCGGGACTCTCTGGTTCTGATCTCCACACGTTGAAACCTTTCGCGGGGAGCTCACGCTGCCCCGTCTCCTAAACACGATGGTCTCAGCTCCAGCCAGACTGGAGCTCAGCAGTGTAACCGGGCTCCTCACTGGGCCTGTCCCCATCTCCCTGCCCAGGTCTGAGCAGCTAAACCTGCTCTTTGATCTTACATTAGAACCTGGCTGGCTCGTACCTGTTGAAAATACCGGAGATGCAGGAGGCACGTGTAATCCAGATACAGACCCCGCCCCATCCCATGCATCCTCGTCTTTGAGGATACGGGGTCGGGGGGGGGGCGGGGATGTCATCATCTGAAGCTGACCTTTGATTTCGGTATAAGTGCTGGGATTGGCTCACCAAGAACCTTCACTCCTGACCTCGCTGGACTTTCTGGGGTTAGAGGGCGTTCCCTTATTTAGATGCTGCGGGCCTGGGGGTCGCTGCGGGCCTGGGGGTTGCTGCATGAGTGTTGGCAGGCGCTGGGATTAACATTGCTTCCTCTCCCACAGTATCGCAATGCCAGCAATCCCCTGGTTCACTACGATCGGACGGCTGAAGAGATCATCAGACAGTGCGATGGTACGGTTTGTGAATGTATTGGGACTGACTTTCCGCAAAGATTCTTAGCTTCAGTATCGGACTCCCCACTTATTTTGTAGTATGCACAGTCTGATCCCAAAACCAATCCTTCGCAATCACCCAAACCCTCTAACATCTGTCCAATTCTCCATTACATTTCCCCCCACTATCTGCCCCCACTCCTTCCCTGGGGGAGGGGCGTTGGTCCACACATTCACTGCCCTCTGCATTAAGCAGTTAAATCTAAACTCATTTACATATTGTCACATTCTCCATCCAGGGCCCTGACTGTCAAAAGTGAGACCTGGGCCTGTGGTCAGACGCTGCAGGACTGACCGGGGCCTCCGATCGGTTCTGGGGGCTGTTCGTTTGGTCTGTTCCTCCTCCCTTCTTTCTCCAAAAGATTGAAATGGGGGAATTCCCATTGGGGAGCCCACTGATGGGAGGATTGGTGCTGGGGTTAAGGGGGAGTGTTGAATGATTGGTTGGAGAACCCAAATCTGACTGCTCTTTTTGATATATATTAATGACCTGGACTTGGGTATACAGGGCATAATTTCAAAGTTTGCAGATGGCACAAAACTTGGAAATGTAATAAACAGTGAGGAGGATAGTAACAGACTTCAGGAGGACATAGACAGACTGGTGAAATGGGCAGACACATGGCAGATAAAATTTAACGCAGAGAAGTGTGAAGTGATTCATTTTGGTAGGAAGAATGAGGAGAGGCAATATAAACTAAATGGTACAATCTTAAAGGGGGTGCAGGAACAGAGAGACCTGGGGGTGTAGGTATATAAATCTTTGAAGGTGGCAGGACGAGTTGAGAAGGCTATTTAAAAAAAAACATATGGGATCCTGGGCTTTATAAACAGAGGCACCGAGTACAAAAACAAGGAAGTTATGCTAAACCTTTATAAAACACTGGTTAGGCCCCAGTATTGTGGCCAGTTCTGGGCACCACACTTTAGGAAGGATGTCAAAGCCTTGGAGAGGGTGCAGAGGCGATTTACTAGAATGGTGCCAGGGATGAGGGACTTCAGTTATGTGGAGAGACTGGAGAAGCTGGGGTTGTTCTCCTTAGAACAGAGAAGGTTAAGGGGAGATTTGATACCCAAGTCCAGGTTATTAATATATATCAAAGAGCAGTGGTCCTAATACTGACCCCTGGGGAACACCGCTGTATACTTCCCTCCAGTCTAAAAAACAACTGTTCACCACTACTCTCTGCTTTCTGTCCCGTAGCCAGTTTTGTATCCACGCTGCCACTGTCCCTTTAATCCCATGGGCTTTAATTTACTAACAAGTCTATTATGTGGTACTTTATCAAATGCCTTTTGAAAGTCCATATACACAATAGCAACCACATTACCCTCATCAATCCTCTCCGTTACTTCATCAAAGAACTCAAATCAAGTTAGTCAAACATGATTTTCCTTTAACGAATCCGTGCTGACTTTCATTTATTGGCCCATTAGACTCCCCTGCTTCGGAAGGATGTCAAAGCCATGGAGAAGGTGCAGGAGAGAGTCACTGAGATGACCCCAGGAGTGAGATGCTTTAGTAATGAGGAGAGACTGAGAAGGATGTGTGTGTGTTGTGTAGAGACTGCCGATCTCACGAGCTTGGTGGTGATTCGTGAACTTGTGTGGTCACTCTTTGCGAGTCTCATTCCCTCTTTTCCTTTCCGATAGGAAAAGTGGACATGCTCGTAGCCGGTGCAGAACTGGAGGCACAATCACGGGGATTGCCAGGAAGTTGAAGGAGAAATGTCCCAACTGTCAGGTACCTCGACCGCACGGGTGCTGAGAGGGGTGGGGAAAGGTGGATTGACGGGGGGGGGGGTTTGGGGAGGGGCAGGGTTTGAGGTTGGGGTTTGAGGGGGAGGGGCAGGATTTGTTGGCGGGGTTTGGGGGAGGGGTGGGGTTTGAGGGCAAGGATTGGGGGCGGGGTTTGGGTGAGGGGGAGGGGTGAGATGAGGGGGGAGGGGTGGATTTCAGGGGGAAGGGCGGGTTTGAGGGGTAGATGTTATGTTCTGGGGGGTCCCGGTTCTGTGCCTTCACTGACCGACTCCCTTTGAATCGGAGTTGAGATGAAGGTTTCATGCCGACCTTTGGGGAAATTTAAAGTTGCTCCTGACAGACTCTCACTGTTCTCCTGCCCTTAGATTATTGGAGTGGATCCAGAAGGTTCCATCCTAGCGGAGCCTGAGCAACTCAACCATACGGAAACCAGCACGTATGAAGTGGAAGGAATTGGCTATGATTTCATCCCAACCGTTCTCGATCGATCGGTGAGTGTGTCCAGCCTGACCGGAGGCCTGAGGCCTGACGAGGGGCTTTAATCAGCGGGTTCAGGGTCTGTTTGATAAACTAGGGGCAAGTGTTAACCTTTGGCAGCCTGGGGCTGGGATGAGCCTGGTTTACACCATCTTGGGTAAGTTAACATTATTCCCTTCATCTTTGGCCTTCGATTGGAGGAAAAATTCAGCCAGGGTTCCCGCTCCTGACTCCCATTCAGTGCCCCCTGGGTTAGGGAGGTGGGGAATATTTGGGGGTGTATGGTGTGGGGGCGGGGGGGCGTGGGATATACTGGGCGACTCAGTGGAATTTGTCCCTAGGGGGCGGGGGGTGGGGTTGTTACACCGATGGGGGTTAGTGTGGGAGGGGCCGGCCATCAATGGTGGGGGGGCGTGGGTGGGA
The DNA here is from genome assembly GCF_035084215.1 of Heptranchias perlo. Lineage (NCBI taxonomy): Eukaryota > Metazoa > Chordata > Chondrichthyes > Hexanchiformes > Hexanchidae > Heptranchias > Heptranchias perlo. The sequence continues at coordinate 76,367,453 of NC_090335.1, forward strand.
ACAGAGAATAACTTGTCCTTGGTCACTTGCTTGTGATTGGGCCGTTGTTTGCGATCAGAGTGAAGTTTTTGGTTGGTGGGTATTTTGTTGAAACGTTTGAAGTTTGGGTGCAGGCCCCAGATTATCCAGACTGTCCTGGGGCGGGGTTTGTGCTGCGGGCGATCGACGTTCTGCTCCAGGTTTGGGAGTCAGGGTCTGATGGCCTTTAATCTCCGCAGGTTGTGGATCAATGTACAAGAGCAATGACGAAAACTCATTCACGATCGCCCGGCAACTGATTCGGGACGAGGGGCTCCTCTGTGGTGAGAATGTATAAACTGGTCGGTCTTGAGCTGGGGTGGGGGGCGGTGGGGGAAGAGAGGGGCTGAGGGAACTGGGGGGGGGGGGGGTGCTGGAGAGGGGCACAGGGATCTTGGGCGGGGGAAAAAGGGAAGACAGGGAGGGACCGGGGTTGGGGGGTGGGCGAGCGAGAGAGGGACCTGGGGGGAGGAACTGGGGTGGGCAAACTGTGGGGGGGGGGGAAGGGGGAGAAAGAGAGGGGCATGGAGGGGGAGGAGGAGAGGGACCGGAGGAGGGGGGAGATGAGGGGCAGTTGGACCTGGGGGGGGGAGGTGAGGGGGGAGGTGCAGGGTGTGGCGTGTTGGGGGAGAGGGGCAGTGAGACGGGGCTGATCGATTGGTCGTGATTGATTGGCCAGGTGGTAGCTCAGGGAGTGCTGTCTCTGTTGCTCTGAAGGCTGCCCGGAAACTGAAGGAAGATCAGCGCTGTGTGGTGATCCTCCCCGATTCCATCCGCAACTACATGTAAGTGACTCCTCCCCCCCACCACCCCGCGAGTACCCCCTCCCCCCCGCGGGTACCCCCTTCTCCCTCTCTCCCCCCCCGCGAGTACCCCCTCCTCCCTCTCTTCCCCCTGCGAGTACCTCCTCCTCCCTCTCTCCCCCCCGCGAGTACCCCCTCCTCCCTCTCTTCCCCTGCGAGTACCCCCTCCTCCCTCTCTTCCCTGCGAGTACCCCCTCCTCCCTCTCCCCCCCCCCCCACCGCGAGTACCTCCTCCTCCCTCTCCCCCCCCCCCCATGCGAGTACCCCCTCCTCCTCTCTCCCCCCTGCGAGTACCCCCTCCTCCCTCTCCCTCCTGCGAGTACCCCCTCCTCCCTCTCCCTCCTGCGAGTACCCCCTCCTCCCTCTCTCCCCCCTGCGAGTACCCCCTCCTCCCTCTCCCTCCTGCGAGTACCCCCTCCTCCCTCTCTCCCCCCTGCGAGTACCCCCTCCTCCCTCTCTCCCCCTGCGAGTACCCCCTCCTCCCTCTCTCCCCACTGCGAGTACCCCCTCCTCCCTCTCTCTTCCACCCCCCGAGAAACCCCTCCTCCCTCTCTCTTTCCCCCGCACGAGTATCCCCTCCTCCCCCCGTGAGAAACCCCTTGTCCCTCTCTCTTCGCCCCCCGCGAGTACCCCCCTCCTTCCTCTCCCCCCCCCACCCCCCGCGAGTACCCCCTCCTCCCTCTCTCTCCCCACCCTGTGAGTACCCCCTCCCTCTCCCCCCCTGCGAGTACCCCCCTCCCTCTAACCCCCTGTGAGTACCCCCTCCCTCTAACCCCCTGTGAGTACCCCCTACTCCCTCTCCCCCCCTGCGATTACCCCCTACTCCCTCTCCCCCCCTGCGAGTACCCCCTCCCTCTCCCCCCTGCGAGTACCCCCCTCCCTCTAACCCCTGCGAGTACCCCCCCCCTCCCTCTCCCCCCGTGCGAGTACGCCCCTCCCTCTAACCCCCTGCAAGTACCCCCCCCTCCCTCTCCCCCCGTGCGAGTACGCCCCTCCCTCTAACCCCCTGCGAGTACCCCCTACTCCCTCTCCCCCCCCTGCGAGTACCCCCTACTCCCTCTCCATGCGAGTACCCCCTTCTCCTCTCCCTGCCCTGCGAGTACCCCCTCCTCTCTCTCCCCCGCCCTGTGAGTACCCCCCTCCTCCCTCTTCCTCTCCCCCCCTGCGCGAGTACCCCCTTCTCCTGGTTCAGTTACATGCGAGCCTGTTCCTTTGTTTTTTCAGGACCAAGTTTCTCAGTGACAACTGGATGATGCAGAAAGGTTTCCTCCCGTGCCCTCCTGTCTCCAGCAAGAAGCCCTGGTAAGAATGGTGTCCTCTCCCCGGGGCGCGGGTCCCACGGGCGCCGACTCTCCCCGGGGCGCGGGTCGCACGGGCGCCGACTCTCCCCCGGGGCGCGGGTCCCACGGGCGTCGACTCTCCCCGGGGCGCGGGTCCCACGGGCGCCGACTCTCCCCGGGACGCGGGTCCCACGGGCGCCGACTCTCCCCGGGGCGCGACTCTCCCCCGGGGCGCGGGTCCCACGGGCGCCGACTCTCCCCCCGGGGCACGGGTCACACGGGCGCCGACTCTCCCCGGGGCGCGGGTGCGGGTCCCACGGGCGCCGACTCTCCCCTGGGCGCGGGTCCCACGGGCGCCGACTCTCCCCTGGGCGCGGGTCCCACGGGCGCCGACTCTCCCTCGGGCGCGGGTCCACGGGCGCCGACTCTCCCTCGGGCGCGGGTGTAATCTGATGTTTGTGTCAATCCCAGGTGGTGGAACATGCGGGTTCAGGAGCTGACTGTCTTGCCTCCTCTCACTCTGCTGCCGTCTGTCACA
>NC_090335.1:76370291-76501478 GCF_035084215.1 Heptranchias perlo
TACCTCAATTAAATCTCCTCTTAACTTTCTCTGTTCCAGTGGAATCAGTCACTGTATCTCAAGTCTCCCTGTAACTATATACATTCCCACCCCTGGCAACATTCTGGTAAATCTATGCTGTACGCTCTCTGTGGCTTTAATAGGAACATAGGAACAGGAGTAGGCCATTCAGCCCCTCGTGCCTGCTCCGCCATTTGATAAGATCATGGCTGATCTGTGATCTAACTCCATATACCCGCCCTTTGGCCCATATCCCTTAATACCTTTGGTTGCCAAAAGCTATCTATCTCACATTTAAATTAGCAATTGAGCTAGTATCAATTGCCTAACCAATGATTTGAACAAATTCATCATTACCTCTTGGCTCTTGTACATTATATCCCTATTTATAAAACCCAAAATGCTGTTTGTCTTTTTCTGGCTTTATCTCCCTGCACTCTTACATTCAGGAAATTGTGAATTTGAATTCTTAGAGTCTCTGTTCATCATCTTCCTTCAGTGGTGTTCCAGTGAGTGTAAACTCCCATTCTTTGTTTCTGCTCCAAAAATATATTACCTCACACTTCTCCACATTAATCTGTTTCTTCCTGAAGTCTTTTACACTCCTCACAGTGCGGAGGGGCCGGGGCCGGGGCCGGGGCAGTGGGGTGGGGTGGAGGTGGTGGGTTTGGGGCAGTGGGGTCAGGGGTGGTGGGGTCAGGATCAGGGGTAGGTTGGGGGCGGTGGGGTGGTTTGGGGAGTTGGGTCGGGGCAGCAGATGCTGTGAATGGTGAACGACGCTGAATTTGTTTGTGTTTGCAGGCGGGTCCTGGGAGTGGTGACTCTGCGTCAGATGCTCAGCTCCATCCTGGCTGCAAAGGTTAAACCGTCAGATGCAGTCACTGAGGTTCTGTACAAGCAGTTCAAACAGGTACCATCCCTCACTGTGCGGATACGGTGTTCGGGGGTTTGTATTATGGGTGGAACTTTTTTATTATGTGGGAACCTTGGGATCTGGTTCTGCACAAGCTTGAACAGTTGGACTGCTCTTCCCATCGGTAGGAATGATCTGCAGGGTGGGGTCAGGTACAGCACGGGTTAGAGACAGAGTAAAGTTCCCTCTACACTGTCCCATCAAACACTCCCAGGGCCGGTACAGCACGGGTTAGAGACAGAGTAAAGTTCCCTCTACACTGTTCCATCAAACACTCCCAGGGCAGGTACAGCACGGGTTAGAGACAGAGGTAAAGCTCCCTCTACACTGTTCCATCAAACTCTCCCAGGGCAGGTACAGCACGGGTTAGATACAGAGTAAAGCTCCCTCTACACTGTCCCATCAAACACTCCAGGGCAGGTACAGCACAGGTTAGATACAGAGTAAAGCTCCCTCTACACTGTCCCATCAAACACTCCCAGGGCAGGTACAGCATGGTTAAATACAGAGTAAAGCTCCCTCTAACACTGTCCCATCAAACACTCCCAGGGCAGGTACAGCATGGGTTAAATACAGAGTAAAGCTCCTCTACACTGTCCCATCAAACACTCCCAGGTTGGAGGATGTGCAGAGTCTCTGAGACGGTTTGTGTTGGCGGTTGAAGTGTGATGTGAATTTCACTCCTTTAACCTCTGCGACTGTTGGTCAAAGCAGATGACCGATCGGAATAGAGTTGAGGAGATAACTGAAGTTCTATTGGAAGTTCAGATCGTGGCATTTGCTTCATGGCCTCGTAGATGTGTGGTTACAGGACAACAGATATAGCGGAATTGGAAAGAGTCAGGTCGAGTTTAAAGCCTGATGCCTCTGAGGACACTCACTCCGCTCACTATTCCATCCCCCTGATCGGTTCGCACCTCATTCACGATCGCTCCCTCCCACCCGTCACTCACTCACTGATCGTTCCCTCGCCGATCACTTGGGTTAGTTGGCCATTGGTTGGGGAATTCCCCACCCTCTGTGTTTGATTCTCCAGATGCTGATGTTTAACTCCTGTAATTTCCTGTTTAGGTCAATGGTGAGTTGACAAGCTGGGGAAATTGTCTTCTATCCTGGACACTGACGCTTTCGCTCTGATAATGAATGAGCAGATTCAGTGTGAGTATTTGCAATCACACCTCACAACAATATCCAGGAAATGCCCAGAGTCCCAGTGATAAATATCTCTCAAAAATCACACAGTTGTTGCCATGAGTCATGAGATACGGAATCAATTCAGTGAGATTGTCACCCCCCGATTTTACACTATCGCACAGTCAAAATTACCCCAGTGAGTTTCGGTGATTTTCCTGGAGTGGGGTTTGGGGGAGGGGAGAGGTTGGGGGAAGGGGAGGGTTTTTTCCACTGTCCAGTTCGAGCCCACAGTCCCATCTTGTTTGGGGAGCGGAGACTTGATCTGCGTCAGTAATTTTATTACAGGACAGTCGCTCTCTGTCTGCAGTGCGGCTCCACCACCTGTCTGTTCGGGGGGAGGATTGTCCTCCTCCTCCCCCCCCCACCCCCACCCCCACGCCCCACAAACTGACTGTGACACAAAGTGGGTGCAGCTAATCTCACTCCGATTTGAACACGCAAATGAGGGAAAATCCCCATTCTGTAGCTCTCCTCCACTCCCTTCGGCCCCCCCTCCGCCCCCCTCTCCCCTTCCCCTTCCGCTCTCCTCTCCTCCCCCCTGACAGTTTGTCCTGCCTTGTCTCCAGCTCTGGCCGACGGAACTCGCCGCAAGAAGCAGATGGTAATCGGTGTCGTCACGGCGATCGACCTGCTCAATTTCATCACTCAAAAGGAGAACGGTTGCGCATATTTGAGGGGGTCAGAGCCCGCGGTCAGAGGCGGGGGGCGTGGAGCCCGCCGTCCGAGGTTTCACTAACACGGAGCAGGCGAGGGCTCTTCATCTCATGTACCTGCTCGGGGGTCTCGGACTCTGCGCCGTTAATTGCTGTACGATGCCTGCAGTGAGGCGTATCTTGTCTAACCACTCCCACCCTCCCCCTCTCCCCCCCCCCCCTTCCCCCACTCATCTCCCTCTCCCCCTCCTCTCCCTCCTCTCCCCCCCCTCTCCTCTCTCCCCCCTCCCCCCACCCCCCCCCCCCCCCCCCTCCTCCCTCTCCCTTTCCTCCTCTCCCCCCCTCACCCCCCTCTCCTCTCCCCACCCCCTCCTCACCCCCCCCCCTCCTCTCCTCTACTCTCCCCCCCCCCCCCTCCCCCGTCTCCTGGTAGCTCTATCTCGAAATACTTACTCTCCTCATGTTTGATTTTGTATTGTTCCAAAATGTTCTCTTTAAATGTGAGGGTCTGTGAGTTTTTTATTATTTGTAGAATTCACAGCAAAGAAACAGGCCATTTGGCCCAACTGATCTGTGCCGGTGTTTAAATCCCACACAGAGCCCCTCCTCTCACCCGATCAGCATATCCTTCTATTCCTTTCTCCCTCTGTGTTTATCTAGCTTCCCCTTAAATGCGTCTACGCTATCTCTGATATTCTGTGAATCAACACGATCCTTTCAGTGAAGGGGAATTCTGTACAATCAACCTCCAGATTGAGACACTAATTATTGCTAATTTCTGTTTGCTGTTTAAATCTGACATTCAAAAGTGCGATGTAATAAAAGCAGTAATTCAATAAAGGAATATTTCAACCTCTGACCCATGTTTTCGCGGGCCGTGGACGGGAGGGGGACTCCAGTGCGTTCTTCGTCTGGTTACACGCGCCAGGATCTTGTTTGCTTCCTTCACTAATTCCCAGGCCACACTATCGTTGAGGCGTGTGCAGAATGCAAGGTTTTGACGGTTTAAGATCACAAGCACTGCTTCAGGAAGACTTTGGAATTAGTGAGAAGTTCAGCGTGGAGTCAGCGGCCGTGGTAAGCATACGGGAAGTAGTAAAGTAAAGATCGTTGCGCAGCAGTGGAGCAGGACTGGAAGCAGCAGGAACAGATCAGTGCTGGCTCTGAGTCGAGTGAAAAATTTGCAGCAGAGGAGCAGAAAACTGAGGGAGCAGGAGCAGGCCAGACACTAGAATAGAGTCTCCCTGGAATATGGCAGTGAAGGTCATTTTAAGGTCCGGAAGGCAGTGGGGAAATGGCTTTGGCCCAGGAGACAATGGATTTCTGTTCCTAGACCAAGAGAGTTAGGCTAGAGCCACAGTACAGTGAGGTACAGTTCTGAAGCTCAGCAGGTAGAGGATGTTCAGGTGGTAGGCCAATGAATAGCTGAACTATTGTGACCATAAGGTCCCAGGTTTAATCCCCCGTATGCACTGAATTGGCTGCTCCTAGTCAGGGCAATGGTGGGATGTCCCTTCCTGAACCCAACACCTCGATCAGGCAGGGCTGTGATCACGGTCCAGTACGGGTGACCATTGTGAGGACAGGATGACTGAACATCCTGCTTGTTGGGCTCACGCATCAAGAATGAGCCACTTGAGTGAGGTAGCAGGGAGACTCGGAGAGAAGCAATGAGAAGGGGAGACTCGGTTAGACGCGGAGAGCAGTGGCGGGAATCGGAACATAAAAGCCAACGGGTGTTTGGGGGCCCAGCTGAGACTAGGCAGAGGGACATCAATCACAGACCAATCGTCACCCCCTCACGTCCCACCCCTCTACACACGTTTCTAAAATTAACACAGTTTTCCAGATTTATTTCAAAAGTTAAAAAGATTTTATTTTTATATATTTTTTGTTGCAAAAGAGACCAGAATAAAATGCGATGTCACAGCTAAAGATGCAAAGCCTCAGTTCTGCAGAGCACAGCAGAAATGTACAAAATCCTCTTACACTGCTGGCTCTTCATAGCTAATACATGCAAGGAAACTCAACACTGAATTATTCCTGTTCATAAAAATTTTTCAAATCTTTATAGTAAATACAATCGCCTCCATACAAAAATACAATTTTATCCAAAGGAAACTCCCCAACTCGAGCACAATTAATAAAAACAAAACTTCTGTTGACAGGTATGTTAAGTACAAGTGGAATCACCAGGCAGATATACTGCCTGAGGCTGGAGCGGTACCGGGGGTGGGGGTAGGCAGAGTTCCGGGGGCGGAGGCAAAGCGTCCGGGGGGAGGGGGAGCGAGCGAGAGCAGGATCGTCGAGCCAGTACTGGGGAGGTTAGGGGTCACAGAGTTCTAAGATTTTTACTGTCAGAAAGCAAACGTGGCAAAGAGAGCAGGGAAGGGAAAAGTTTGTGCTGCAGCTAATGTGCACCTTCCACCATCGGGGAGGGGGGGGGGTCACACTAACACAACCCCCCCATCCCCCCTAACAGTAGGGTGCGTCCAGGCCTAGCTCACAGTCCGAGTATTTCAAGAGTGATCACTCCCCTACGCTTGGGAAACGACTACAGCTGAGGAGTAACTTTATTTCAGAAACAATGGATTATGTTCCTGTTTTCTTATGTTGTATTATTTTTTAACACTGGATTTGGATTCCACAAGCACCGGTCGAATCTCCTGTGAATCTGGAGATTGCATTCGTTGACTCCAGGTATTCAAAAGTACGATGGAGAAAGGCCGGGAGTTATAGTGCCCACTATATGGTAAGGATAAGACACCGAGTCAGAGTATTACCGAGTAAATCCCTGGATTTAACGGATGGAGACGGACTAGATGCAGATTCCGGGCTCTGCCATACTGCTCCTAGAGTGAAGTGCAGTTATTTCACAGCACAGAGACACAGGCTGAAAACTATCCTCGTCAGTACACTTTGCAACCTCAGCAGCTAACAGTCAGAGGATAGAGGCCCAGCGCCAGTACGTAGCAAGTAGTGAGAACTGCTCCTTTCCATTCGGTCCGCTCTTCCCATCTTCAACATCACAGGCTCAGTCCAGGGGGTGAACTATACCTGGTGTGGTGTGGGGGGGGGGGTGCAACTATAGGCGTGGGGGTGGTGTATTATACCTGAGGGTGGGGGGGGGGGGCTGTTCTATACTCCAGGGTGCATTCACAGACTTGTACAGCACAGAAGGAGGCCATTCGGTCCATTGTGTCCGTGCCGGCTCTTTGAAAGAGCTATCCAATTAGTCCCACTCCCCTGCTCTTTCCCCATAGCCCTGTAAATTTCTCCTTTATACCCAAGGCTACTGAATAAGTCAGATTCCAGTTTTAGTAAAAACAGAAAAGGTGGAACCATTCAGGTGAGGCAGCCACCATTGAGAGAACAGGAGACTGTTGATGTTTCAGGTATAAACCCTCCCTCAGAACTGGAAGATATTACAGATGAACAGGATTTTAGAAGGAACAGAACAAGGGAAAGGGGAAAGGGGAAAAAAAACAAAACAAAAAATACAGAAAAAGACATAGAATGACCTGTGAAGTGTAACAGTGGGGATCAGGAAATGGTTAAAGGGCACAAGCGATTTCCAGCATCTGCAATATTTTGCTTTTTGTCCATTTTTACTACACAGGATTCCAGAGTTTTCCCTGGTGCTTTGGGACGGCATTCCACAATTTTGACCATTTTTCTGCAACTGCAAATCAGATGCCCTGTTATATCCAATGCTTTTCTATTCCTCATACTCTCTAGTGAGACTAGCCAGTTACCCATTCGATGTTAAATTTCACCGAGCCTTCTCTGCCCTCTATTTGTGTCTGATCGTTAAACTCCAAGTGACACGAGACAACGAACTCATTTCTTTTTGTGAACTGCGACATCTGATGCAAGTGGAAAAACCCCGAGCAAATAATGGTGAATAAATACACCGTGTGGATCCGCACAGGCTACAGGGGCGCTCTCCCCACCTGATCGTCAACAGAACGATGACCATATTAAGGACAGGGCACGGGGCACGGGGCAGGGGGCAGACAAACACTTGGCAATATGCTAGTTTTTGCACAGATTGCAACACTTTCTGTTGATAACACTGACCCGAGGGCAGGAAAGTAAAACAAATCAGAAAGAAAGTTTGAGAACTTTCTGCAATATTTAAACATATCATTGCATGTAGAAGTGCTCACAGACATCAAAACCACGCCTGTAGAAATGTCAGAATCTCTACTGCACTCCCCACTAAGTATAAAAACAAAGCTGATGAGCTTGCACTGATGCACAAAGAATAACGAAACATGTATTTGTGTCTCTCACGGAACGCCATAACCAAGTGCTTATTAGTAAGTCTTATTCACACTGTTTTGTCAGACTGGGCACCGATTATACTGTTTATAGACAACAGGTCAGATGGACAAAGAACAAGTATCTGTAATGAGACTGGGAAGGAGCCGGAGAGCCCTTACATTACTGACTGCCCAGCGAGCCATGTAGTGGCCAGGGTGCTGATCGTTGGCTGGATTGATGTGGCCTCCATCTGATCTACAGAAACTTTCTTTTGTTAGGATACTTTTGCCCTTAGTGCCATGGTTTCCAGCCTCTCTGCTGACGGCACTGATTAATACGGTACAGTTCCACAGGCACCTGCTGATACCTCACACCAGTGGCCAGCCTTCACCATCTGAGCCTAGGCAATGAGTGATGTCAGGCTATTCAACTGTGAGGGTAATCACCACCGAGCCTGCTCATCCGTTGGCCGCACGTGAGCCCCTCCCAGCATGGACCTCCCGGCACGAGTCACTGGTCAGCAATTTGCTGCGAGAACCCTGGCTAATTTCCCCCCTTTCCTTAGCCTACAGACTGAGGAGAGTTGCAGCAGCCCCACCAACCCCGCCCTAGATCAGTTAACATGGATGGAATCAAAGCCCTTGCTGGTCTTTATGATTCAGCAGCTCACTGGATAAATTACTTGATGTCTGTACACGACCACCTTAAAAATCCTCCTCGCATGATGGGAATTATATTCAAGGAAATCTCATCTAAAACAGAACCTCCCACCCCCCCAGCCCGAGTTAGTCAGGGAGCTGCGATTGGGCTTTAACTCAATAATCGAGATCAGAGTTCCCATTAGACTACGCTGCAGGCTAAGGCCTGGTCTGGGCCTTAGTTACTTTGCATTTAACTGGTCAACCGTTCCCCGATGGGAAGGATCCTCCTTAGAATTATGATTATAAAAAGTTTTTCATGGTTTTTAACAAAGGTTTTAGATCAGTGATTCACATACAGAACTGAAATGAAGGTCTGAATTTCATGCCAAACCCGCTCTCTTCCCTCCCTCCCTCTCCATCCCCTTCCAAGGTTTACATTCCTCCTCTATTTTTCTCTGTTTCTCTGCTTCTTTTGCTGTAAGTCTCACAGTCCAGCTCCCCAGCAGTGAGCCGGACAATGAGTTTACACAGACTATTAGACTCCGGAGTCAATCCTGTCCTCACCAGACATGTACACACAGACAGATGCAATTCATGCACAAGCCCCAGCTACACCCATCCCCAAGCCACGCACACATTTTCCAGCAGGAGTCGATGAATCGAGAACGGGTTTGGCCATTCCTCAGCCTAGGAGCAGGGAGACCAACTACAGTCTCAAAACTGCTCACTGAAATCAGTTAACGGAGCACAGGCCGGCGATGCTCTGTGTGGGTCAGTCCCACACTGGGTGGGATCAGTTAACGGAGCAGAGGCCGGGGATGAGCCGGGGCCTTTCCTGCTCAATGTCACTCGCTGTATTTATCCTTTGAGCCATTCCCTGATAGGAAAGGATCTTCCAGGACACATTGCACAACTGGACTTACTCTAAGTGCAACATGGAGAATCATAGAAAACAGCACAGGAGGCCGTTCAGTCCATCGTGCCTGCACTGGCTCTCTAACTGGGGTTGTTTACTCTAATCCCACTGTGAAACATGGCAGACCGTGATCAGCAACTTGTGGAGAGATGATTGGTGGCTTCCTCGAGTCTGGGATCATTAAGGCCGAGTTCTGTGCTTGTCTTACCTTCTGCAAAAATAAGCTAAATAATTACACACAGTGTAAAACAAAATGGTCAGCGAGAATAAATCCAGAATGAACTCCACAGCTGTAGGGAGAATATGTCCTCCACCCTGTCATTTCCTGCAGTTTATTCAGGCCCCATGTTCTATGGAACGGCCTGTAGACCAGCCACATCCCTGCCTATAGGTGTATTTACCACAGTAAGGAGGGAGGAGGATAGTTCTCGAATGGTCATTCTAATACAGGCTTTCCCCCATTTTCCTTCATGCAATAATTGGAATAAAAATCAGCTACAAATGCCTTAAGGATGAAAACTGTGTTCACATATTAAAACAAGTTAAATTTTTTTTTACAATCCTCAGGCTGACCATCGAAAGCCTGAGGCTCGGGTAGGCGACATCACTTTTCCACACATGCAGAATTCTGACTTTTAGCTCTGATATACAATACTGGCCTCAGAACAGAACAGCGGGCTTCCCTGTATGGGGTCTGGCATGGTCCCTCCGGGCACACGGTCTGTGAACTTTTCCATGGCAGCGTCAGCTGGCATTGCATCCAGAGTCTCTGCTCCAACTTCAAAAAAGACTGCCACAAGTTAAAGTTTATACATGAAATGCATAGAGCCGGCAAGTAAACTGGGGTGCATTTTATAGAGACGCCGAGAGGTTTTTAATAACTTTGATTAACATTAAATAAAAACACTGTCAATCTCTAAATATGGAATCAGCTTCACTCCAACTCTGTACTGGACTAATGGGTTCATGTTTCACTCCCATGTGCTGCCCATGGAGTGTCTTTAATCCCCTGCCAAAGCTGAGGAAGAGTTAAACGTCACCTTGCCCAGTGCCCAATTGTGAACATTATTCCTGTCTAACCCACTCACTCCATAAATGGCACAGGGCCCTCCACAGGCAGAAATTAGCCACAGCAACTCTCCACTCCCAGCTTTCCACTGGTTAGTGAATATAAAAATCACCAACCGCCAGTGCGCTGCACACACCCTGAATCACAGACCCATCCTACTAACACCAAGTAGGAGTCAATAAAACAGCACTGTGAAGTTGTCAATATGTAGACTGCTTAAAGCTATTTTCAAAAGCTGGTTTCTTTATTTTCGTGTCAAGAAAAGAAACAAGCAGCAAATCCTAGGGGAAGGAGAGGCAGAAGATCTCAACAAAGATCACATCTACTGATTCCACACTGCCTGGACGGCAATTAGAACTCCATGTTAACCACTGGAGAACTATAATCGGAGCAAAACCTTTTAAACTCATTGAAACAGAAACTTGCAAGTTACTAAATAATTCTTGGAATCACTACCATGACACAAAGACCATTTAATTTATAGCCAAGCTGCATCAAAGCACCAGGAACCTCCCCCCTGAATAAGGTCAGTGTCACTAGCTGGACTAACAAAGGCCAGCTCTCTCCTCCTCACAGGAATCAGACAACACACCAGATTTCTTCTGCTTCTACTGAATATATTGTGTCACAGAGCATCATACCCTCATTCACTCACCTCAACCCAGGCTACATAATTGTCTCTATTTTATTCAGGGATCAGAAAGAACTGTTCTCAGTATTTACTTTACCAGGGGCCTTAAACAGTCAGCTGCCACTCTGTGGGTAAGTAGCTCAGAGACCTGATCAAATATGTACACATAAATATGAAGTATGGAATTAACTGTAATTAGCACTGTGCTAAGTCATTTAGAAAGACGGTGGCCATCACCCCATCAAATATGGGGCAAGCAGGTACTGAGAACGTTACTGAAAGCTGGCTCCAGCCAGAAGTGTGCGTGCATAGATGAAGCTTCCTTTCCCAACAAGTGATGGATTTTGTTAGCACTGCTACATTAAACATACAACTGAAAAGATCCAACATAGATGGCAACACATCTTCTCACCTTCCCAACACAGAACACTCCTTGACCATAAGGGTGAGCAGGATCTAGCTCCTACCTGTAATCTGGTGATGAGCAGGTACACATGGCTGTCTCTGATTGCATGCATAACCAGCAGCAAAAAAAGGCACAACGAGAATCTAAACTAGTGGATTAAACATGTCTCTCATCACACACACTGTCGCACGAGTCTGTCTCTCATCACACACTGTCGCACGAGTCTGTCTCTCATCACACACACTGTCGCACGAGTCTGTCTCTCATCACACACACTGTCGCACGAGTCTGTCTCTCATCACACACACTGTCGCACGAGTCTGTCTCTCATCACACACACTGTCGCACGAGTCTGTCTCTCATCACACACTGTCGCACGAGTCTGTCTCTCATCACACACACTGTCGCACGAGTCTGTCTCTCATCACACACACTGTCGCACGAGTCTGTCTCATCACACACACTGTCGCATGAGTCTGTCTCTCATCACACACACTGTCGCACGAGTCTGTCTCTCATCACACACACTGTCGCACGAGTCTGTCTCTCATCACACACACTGTCGCACGAGTCTGTCTCTCATCACACACACTGTCGCACGAGTCTGTCTCTCATCACACACACTGTCGCACGAGTCTGTCTCTCATCACACACACTGTCGCACGAGTCTGTCTCTCATCACACACACTGTCGCACGAGTCTGTCTCTCATCACACACACTGCGCATACGGTTGCAAGAGGCAATGCCACTCCATCTCAGAGGGTGCACTTGGTGCATTTTATTCCCACTTCAGACTACCTGTGTTTCTTTGCACCTGTCCAGAAAGACCATATTTTTTGAAATTTGGAAACAGTTATTGTGCTTGTTTTTTTCTTGTAGCAAATGCTTTTCTAGCATCATGCTGCTTGCTGATAGGACTTAGGTGCTTTGATATTGATAGTGTGCCCAGACAGGAAATGCACCACTGAACACACACACTTATCCTGTTACAGGACACTGAACACACACAAACACCCGGCCTGTTACAGGGCACTGAACACACACACCTGGCCCATTACAGGGCACTGAACACACACACCTGGCCCATTACAGGGCACTGAACACACACACCTGGCCCATTACGCTGCGTATACCATTGTAACAAGAATATAATTTAAATCTAGTATGATGCTTCTCTTACATTTAATAAATCAGACAAATAATAATTAAGTAAAACATGCCCCTTATAGCTCAGTGGGTATATGTACTGCTGGTGTGGTACTGAACCGGGAACTCATGCTTTCAATCCCAATCTATGTTGTTAGCTGACTCTGACAGGAATGAAGTGAGGATGCCTGAACTGGCCTGAGTGCCCTGAGCTAGCATCAGGTCAGAGAAGCCGAGCAGCCTCCTAACTTCATCTATCCAGGCTCATGTGAAGAATAGCCACTGTCGGGAGGTGGTGGAGTTGAGGCAGTGCCTTCAGGGAGGGAGTGAGTGGAAAAACCAGTTATTCAAAGAGTAAGGAACTGATTGCCATCCACAATCACAACGACGGTATGGCACTTATATTTAGGGTGATTAAAGTATATACTATTTGTGTTGACAGACAGAATCTCAGTACAGAGCTGGTCAAATAAAAGCACTGAAACTGCAGGGAGCATAATAGAACGAACATGTCCCAACTTTGTTACTGGTCTCCAAGTACATGTGCCAAAGATGGCACTCCTGGAGACAGCATACTTGCAGTCTCAGTCTGTGTGCGCAGTGCCTGTGCAGAGACAGTACGCACGTGTGGTACATCCTTTGTGTACAGTACTCCCACTGTAGTATCTCCAATATAACAAGCCTAACTGACATTTTCATAGGTCCCGAGATCTGGCTGTCAGCAGAGTTGGTTCCCCCCCCCCGCCTCCCCACCTCCCCACTTTAGCTGCAGGAATTGTGGAGCTCCAGTTTTGAGTATCAATGCCGGCAGCAAGGAAAGTAAAGAGGGGGAGAAGGACACGTGGAGGTCACGAGCGTTCGCTTCAGGGGTGAGGGGTGACAGATTTAATGTTAAAATCTGGAGCTGCACGAGAGCGGGGACACTAGCCTGACAGCCAAAGACTGTTCAATCCGTTCCTGATCTAGCCCAGGACACTGGGAGAAATTGCATTAGAAACATAGCTTATATCATATTGTACAATGTGAACACAGCTTACAACAGCTCAGCACCAAACTCCGACTGGCTCACCTCACCTCACCACCTGGTCCTCCCAGCAGCATCTTGAAAATATCCACCCTGCCCCACACAAAATGTTTTTGTGTTTTGTGCTGATCTGAAGTCAGTGCTCCATCTGTCCTGAAATGCATGCATTCCACAGTTCCATAAAAACTCATCCGGTCACCAGCTGCAAAATGTTTTTGACGATAAAATTCATCAACTAAAAACAAAAAGCAGGATTTGATCCAATAATTTGTTTTTGTCAGTTGGGTAACTGGACAAATAGTTCCTGCAAATCACCTTTCAATTATGGCCAGTTATTTCTGAGCGGATAAAACGGACTCACCACACGAGAAGCTGAAACACATTTGCTTCAGTCTGTACCTCGATCCGGGTGAAACAAGCTTCCCGTCTGCCCACATTAAAACAGCGAGTTCAATGTGAGAATATTTAAAGCCCCATTCGTTCAATACAAGGTGAGATAGAAAAGTGCGCTCTCCTACCTATGTATAAAATATATCAGAAATAAAATGCACTGCGAGTGCAAAGAATAAAAACGTACGGCCAATCCTCTACATTTCTCACAGTTTGTCTCAGTCTTGTGCCTACTGCAGTGAATCGCTGTTCTCCAGGCCCAGGCCACTAATGTTTGTTGCGGAGAGATCACTGTCGTCTTCTTCGACACTGTTCGGAGAATCCTCCCCGCTCTGTCCGGCCATCATGACCTGCTGTACAGCCAACGTTGCTCCATCAGACGACAAAGACTGCAGACTGTCCACATTCACATTCACCGGACTTGAGATAGATACCATGGCACCTGCAGAGGGACCAAAGAAGGTTCATTCCACACATCTTCAACACTTCCAAACAGGTACACATTGAGTCTTAATACAAACAGGGGGGTAAATACCCCACACGCTGGGGGGGGGGGGGGGGGAGGGGGGGGGGAGGGGTTACTACAGGAGGGTAAATGCACCCCACATGCTGGGGGGGGGGGGTTACTACAGGGGGGGGTAAATGCACCCCACACGCTGGGAGGCGGCTACAGGGGGGGGTAAATGCACCCCACATGCTGTGGGGGGTTACTACAGGGGGGGTAAATGCACCCCACATGCTGTGGGGGGTTACTACAGGGGGGGTAAATGCACCCCACACGCTGGGGGGCGGCTACAGGGGGGGGGGGTAAATGCACCCCACACCAGGGCTACAGAGCCACAAAAACCAGGAAAGTCCTTCGCTCGATTCCATGTCTATGATGAACTAGCTCAGCTGAGGCAGAGGCACTAAAATTGGTCTCAGTGCCCTGGGCTAATGCAGGGGAAAAGGAGGGAAGCAACGGTACAGGATTATGGTGTGTGGTGCATGAAGTAACGGTGCAGGTACCAACGACATAGGTAGGATTAAGAAAGAGGTTCTGCTGAGGGAGTTTGAGCAGCTAGGGACTAAATTAAAAAGCAGAACCTCAAAGGCGATAATCTCCGGATTATTACCTAAGTCACAAGCAAATTGGCACAGGATAAATCAGATCAGAGAGATGAATGCGTGGCTCAAAGATTAGTGTGGGAGAAGTGGGTTTCGATTCATGGGGCACTGGCACCAGTACTGGGGAAAGAGGGAGCTGTTCCGTTGGGACGGGCTTCACCTGAACCATGCTGGGACCAGTGTTCCGGCAAACCGAATAACTAGGGCGGTAGAGAAGGCTTTAAACTAAATAGAGGGGAGGTGGGCTCAGGTGGGGCAAAGTTTAGATTGATAAAGAGAAACGGCAAGGAAGTAGTACAGGAAAGTGATGGGGGTAATGATAAACAGTGTGTGTCAGGAAGGGACAGAGTGTACAAACATAAGAGCAAATGGGGCCGGGGTAGGAAAGAATGGTAAAAAGACAAATTAAAGGTTCTTTATCTGAATGCGTGCAGCATTCGTAATAAGATAGATGAATTGATGGCACAAATAGAAACAAATGGGTATGATCTCGTGGCCATTACAGAGACGTGGTTGCAGGTGACCAAGGTTGGGAGCTAAATATTCAGGGTTATTTAACATTTCGGAAGGATAGGAAAAAAGGTAAAGGTGGTGGGGTAGCTCTGTTAATAAAGGATGAAATTGGTGTAATAGTGAGAAATGATCTTGGCTCAGAAGATCAAGATGTTGAATCAATTTGGGTGGAGGTAAGAAATAGCAAGGGAAAGAAATCACTGGTGGGAGTAGTATATAGGCCCCCTAACAATAGCTACACTGTAGGGCAAAATATTAATCAGGAAATAAGGGGGGCTTGTAAAAAAGGCAATGCAATAATCATGGGCGATTTTAACTTTCACATTGGACAGATTGGACAAATCAAATTGGCAAAAATAGCCCTGAGGAGGAGTTCATAGAGTGTATTAGGGACTGTTTCTTAGACCAATACGTCGGGGAATCAACCAGGGAACAGGCCATTTTGGATTTGGTAATGGGTAATGAAACAGGATTAATTAATGATCTCTAAGTAAAGGATCCCTTGGGAAGTAGTGATCATAACATGTTAGAATTTCACATCCAGTTTGAGAGCGAGGATTTTGGGTCTGAAACTACTGTATTAAACTTAAATAAGGGCAATTATAAAGGAATGAGGGCGGAATTGCATAAAGTGGATGGGTAAACAGATTAGATGGTATGATGGTGGATAAGTAGTGGTAAACATTTAAAAAGATATTTTATGACTCACAACAAAAATGTATCCCTGTGAGGAGGAAAGACTCCACAAAAAGGGTGAACCAACCATGGCGAACTAAGGAAGTCAAGGATGGTATCGGGTTAAAAGAAAAAGCATACAACATGGCAAAGATTACTGGTAAGCCCGAAGATTGGGAAAACTTTAAAAACCAGCAAAGAATGACTAAAAGGATAATAAAGAGGGAGAAAATAAATTATGAGAGTAAATAAATTAAGCGAATGGGCAAAAATTTGGCAGATGGAATATAATGTGGGAAAATGTGAAGTCATCCACTTTGGGAGGAAAAATAAAAAAAGCAAATTATCATTTGAATGGAGAAATATTACAAAATGCTGTGGTACAGAGGAATCTGGGTGTCCTCGTACATGAAACACAAAGTCAACATGCAGGTGTAGCAGGTAAAATCCAGAATGCAAACGGAATATTGGCCGTTATTTCTAGGGGGATGGAGTATAAAAGCAGGGAAGTCGTGCTACAACTGTACTGGGTGCTGGTGAGACCACACCTGGAGTATTGTGTACAGTTCTGGTGCTCTTATTTAAGGAAGGACATACTTGTATTGGAGGCAGTTCAGAGAAGGTTCACTTGGTTGATTCCGGGTATGGAAGGGTTGTATTATGAGGAAAGATTGAACAGGTTGGGTCTATACTCATTGGAGTTTAGAAGAATGAGAGAAGATCTTATTGAAACATACAAGATTCTGAGGGGACTCGATAGGGTAGATGCTGAGAGGATGTTACCCCTCATGGGGGAATCTAAAACTAGGGGGCATAGTCTCAGAATAAGGGGTCGCCGGTTTAAGACGGAAATGAGGAGGAATTTCTTCTCCCAGAGGGTCGTGAATCTTTGGAATTCTTTACCCCAAAAAACTCTGGAGGCTGAGTCACTGAATACATTCAAGGCTGAGTTAGACAAATTTTTGATCAGCAAGGGAATCAAAGGATATGGGGGAAAGGGCAGGAAAGTGGAGTTGAGGTAAAAATCAGATCAGCCATGATCTCATCAAATGGCGGAGCAGGCTCGAGGGGCCGAAAGGCCTACTCCTGCTCCTATCTCTTATAGTCTTACAGTTAGTGCTGCAGACCAGTATCCCAGCTCTCCTGCTGTGTTGTGTGTGTGAACATAAGGTGAGGCATAGAGCTCCGATATCCTGCAGTTAAATAGCACAGGCAAGCGTGGCTATTCATTGAATCATACAGCATAGGAGGCCGCCATTTAGCCCATCGTGCCTGTGCCGACTCTTCGAAAGAGCTATCCAATTCATAGAATCACCGAAAGGTTACAGAACAGAAGGTAGCCATTCGGCCCATCAAATCTGCGCCAGCTCTATGCAAGAGCAATCCCACTCCCCTACCCTATCCACGTAGCCCTGCAAATTTTTTCCTTTCAAGTACTTATCCAGTTCTCTTTTGAAGGCCATGATTGAATCTGCCTCCACCAGCCCCTAGGGCAGTTCATTCCAGATCCTAACCACTTGCTGTGTAATAAAGTTTTTCCTCATGTCACCTTTGGTTCTTTTCTTAACTCTATGTCCTCTGGTTCTTGACCTTCCGCCAATGGGAACAGTTTCTCTCTATCTACTCTGTCTAGACCGTTAATGATTTTGAATACCTCTATCAAATCTCTTTGCAACCTTCTCTGTTCCAAGGAGAACAACCCTAGCTTCTCCAGTCTATCCACGGAACTAAAGTCCCTCTCCCTGGAATCATTCTAGTAAATCTCTTCTGCAGTGCGATGCCCAGAACTTGACACAATACTACAGTTGTGGCCGAACCAGTATTTTTTAAAGGTTCATCGTGACTTCCATACTTTTGTACTCTATGCCTCTATTTATAAAGCCCAGGATCCCGTATGCTTTTTTAACCTCTTTCTCAACCTGCCCTGCCACCTTCAACAATTTGTGCACATATACCCCCAGATCTCTCTGTTCCTGTACCCCTTTTAGAATTGTGCCCTCTAGTTTATATTGCCTCTCCTTGTTCTTCCTGCCAAAATGTATCACTTCACATTTTTCTGCGTTAAATTTCATCTGCCACATGTCTGCCCATGCCACCAGCCTGTCTATATCCGCTTGAAGTCTATCACTTTACTACCCTTCCAAGTTTTGTGTCATCTGCAAATTTTGAAGTTGTGCCCTGTACACCCAAGTCCAAGTCATTAATATATATCAAGAAAAGCAGTGGTCCCAGCACCGACTCCTGGGGAACACCACTGAACACCTCCCTCCAGTCCGAAAAACAACCATTCACCATTACTCTCTGTTTCCTGTCCCTTGCACAATTTTGTATCCACGTTGCTACTGCTCCCTTTATTCCATGGGCCGCAATCTTGACGATAAGCCTACATTATCAAACGCCTTTTGAAAGTCCATATCATCTACCCTCTCTGTACCTCATTAAAAAACTCTATCAAGTTAGTTAAACATGATTGCCTTTAACAAAACCGTGCTGGCTTTCCCTAATCAATCCACGCTCATCCAAGTGACTGTTAATTCTGCCCGGATTATCATTTCTAAAAGTTTCCCCAACACTGAGATTAAACTGACTGGCCTTTAGTTGCTGGGTTTATCCTTACACCCTTTTTTGAACAAGGGTGTAACATTTGCAATTCTCCAGTCCTCTGGCACCACCCCTGTATCTACAGGTGTTTGGAAGATTATGGCCAGTACCTCTGCAATTTACACCCTTACTTCCCTCAGCAACCTAGGATGCATTCCATCTGGACCAGGTGACTTATCTATTTTAAGTACAGCTAGCCTTTCTAGTACCTCTTCTTTATCAATTTTTAGCCCACCCAGTATCTCAACTACATCTTCCTTTACTGAGATTGTGGCAGCAACTTCTTCCATGGTAAAGACAGATGCAAAGTATTCAATTAGTACCTCAGCCATGCTCTCTGCCTCTATGAGTAGATCTCCTTATGATCCCTAATTGGCCCCAGCCCTCCTCTTGCTACTTGTTTACATGCCTATAGAAGACCTTTGAATTCCCTTTTATGTTGGCCACAAGTATATTCTCATACTCTCTCTTTGCCCCTCATTTCCTATTTCACTTCCCCTCTGAATTTTCTATATTCTGCCTGGTTCTCACTTGTGTTATCAACCTGACATCTGTCATATGCCCCTTTTTTCAGTTTCATCTTACTCACTATCTTTTGTCATCCAGGGAGCTCTGGCTTTAGTTGCCCTACCTTTCTGCTTTGTGGGAATGTGCCTAGACTGTACCGAACCATCTCTTTTTTAAAGGTCGCCCACTGTTCAATTACGGTTTTGCCTGCCAATCTTTGATTCCAATTTACCCAGGCCAGATCTGTTATCATCCCATTGAAATTGGCCCTCCTCCAATTGAGTATTTTTACTTTAGTGCGTCCATGTCCTTTTCCATAGCTATTCTAAACCTTATGATTCTATGATCACTGCTCCCTAAATGCTCCCCCACTGACACTTGCTCCACTTGGCCCGCCTCATTCCAGCAATGCCTCCTTCCTCATTGGGCCGGAAAATTACTGGTTAAGAAAGTTATCCTGAACACATTTTAAAAATTTCTCCCCTCTTTACCCCTTATATTATTATTGTTATCCCAGTCTATATTAGGATAGTTGAAGTCCCCAGTTATCACTACTCTATAGCTTTTGCACCTCTCTAATTTCCCTGCAAATTTGCTCCTCCAAATCTTTCCCACTAGTTGGTGGCCTATAGAATACACCCAGTAGGGTAATGGCACCTCTTATTTCTTAAATCTAACCAAGTAGATTCTGTCCTTGACCCCTCCAGGACATCCTCTCTCTTCAGCACTGCAATATATACTCCTTAATCAATACTGCCACACTCCCCCCACCCCCCCCCCCCACTCCATTCTTTCCTTCCCTATCTTTCCTGAACACCTTGTATCCAGGAATATTTACTACCCAGTCCTGCCCTTTTTTGAGCCAGGTCTCAGTTATCGCAGCAACAACATATTCCCAAGTGGCTATTTGCGCCTGCGGCTCATCAACCTTGTTTACCACACTTTTTGGTTTGCTGTACACACATGCACTGCAAACCAGTCTTAGACTTTCTTTTACTCTCTCAGTCTGATCCCACCTAATAGTGTACTATTACTTGCTCTAGTGCTATCTGTCTTTCCCAATCCTTTGTGCACTTTGTTTTTCCTTTCCAATGCTACATCCTCCCCACCCCCCTGCCAAGTTGGTTTAAATCCCCCGCCCCATAGCACTTGGGAACCTCCTCGCAAGGACATTGGTCCCAGCTCCGTTGAGGTGCAACCCGTCCGGCCTGTACAGGTCCCACCTTCCCCGAACTGGCCCCAATGTCCCAGGAATCTAAAGCCCTCCCTCCTGCACCATCTCTCCAGCCACGCATTCACCTGCACTATCCTTCTATTTCTATACTCACTAGCGCAAGGCATCTGGAGTAATCTGGAGATTACTACCTTTGAGATCCTGAATCTTAATCTCTTTCCTAACTTCTTAAAATCTGCCTGCAGGACCTCATCCCTCTTTCTACCTAGGACGTTGCTACCGCTCGCCTGCTCTTTCCCCATAGCCCTGCAAATGTTTCCTTTTCAAGTCTTTTTCAAATGGAATTGGATAGTTACTATTGAATCTGCTTCCACCGCCCTTTCAGGCAGTGCATTCCAGATCAGAACAACTCACTGCATAAAAAAAAATTCTCCGCATCTCCCCTCTGATTCTTTTGACAATTACCTTAAATCTGTGTCCTCTGGTTACCGACCCTCCTGCCAGTGGAAACAGTTTCTCCTTATTTCCTCTCTCAAAACACATTTATCACACTCAAAAGGTACAAAAGGGCTGGTTACAGGTAGGAGGGGGCCGGTGTCCGTGATACCAGCGAGAGACATTGCATTCAGGACAGCAGGGGAGAACATTCAAACTCTTTGCAACAGGTTAACAGTGACTATAAATTCCATTCAACAACAACTTGCATTTATATAGCGCCTTTAACGTTGTATGAAGCGCCTTGGGACATTTTACGAGTGATTTTCAAACAAAATTTGACACCGCGTCACATAAGGAGATATTAGGACAGGTGACAGTCAAAGATGTAGGTTTTAAGGAGCATCTTAAAGGAGGATTGAGAGGTAGTGAGGCGGAGAGGTTTAGGAAGAGAATTCCAGAGCTTAGGGCCTAGGCAGCTGAAGGCGGGTGCGTAAGAGGCCAGAATTGGAGGAGCGCAGAGATCTGGAGGGTTGTAGGGCTGGAGGAGGTTACAGAGATAGGGAGGGGCGAGGCCATGGAGGGATTTGAAAACAAGGATGAGAATTTTCAAATCAGAATGGGAGTCAACGTAGGTCAGCGAGCACAGGGGTGATGGGTGAACGGGACTTGGTGCGAGTTAGGATACGGGCAGCAGAGTTTTGGATGAGCTCAAGTTTATGGAGGGTGCAAGGTGGGAGGCCGGCCAGGAAAGCATTTGAATAGTCGAGCCTGGAAGTAACAAAGGCATTGATGAGGGTTTCAGCAGCAGATGAGTTGAGACACGGTCGGAGACAGGCGATGTTAAGGAGTTGGTAGTAGGCAGTCATACAGTGATACAGTACGGATAGAGGCCCTTCGGCCCATCGTGTCCGCGCCGGCCATCAAGCCCAGTCTAATCTAATCCCATATTCCAGCATTTGGTCCGTAGCCTTGTATGCTATGGCATACTCGTTCCAGACACTCAAAAGGTGGTGAGTGTCTGGAACGAGCTGCCAGAGGCAGTAGTAGAGGCGGGTACAATTTTGTCTTTTAAAAAGCATTTGGACAGTTACATGGGTAAGATGGGTATAGAGGGATATGGGCCAAGTGCAGGCAATTGGGACTAGCTTAGTGGTATAAACTGGGCGACATGGACATGTTGGGCCGAAGGGCCTGTTTCCATGTTGTAACTTCTATGATTCTATTCTATGATTTCAAGTGCTCATCCAAATGCTTCTTGAATGTTGTGAGGGTTCCTGCCTCCACAACCCTCTCAGGCAGTGAGTTCCAGACTCCAACCACCCTCTGGGTGAAAAAGTTCTTTCTCAAATCCCCTCTAAACCTCCCGCCTTTTACCTTGAATCTATGCCCCCTTGTTATAGAACCCTCAACGAAGGGAAAAAGCTCCTTAGTATCCATCCTGTCTATGCCCCTCATAATTTTGTACACCTCAATCATGTCCCCCCTCAGCCTCCTCTGCTCCAAGGAAAACAAACCCAATCTTCCCAGTCTCTTCATAGCTGAAGCGCTCCAGCCCTGGTAACATCCTGGTGAATCTCCTCTGCACCCTCTCCAAAGCGATCACATCCTTCCTGTAGTGTGGCGACCAGAACTGCACACAGTACTCCAGCTGTGGCCTAACCAGTGTTTTGTACAGCTCCATCATAACCTCCTTGCTCTTATATTCTATGCCTCGGCTAATAAAGGCAAGTATCCCTTATCTACCTGTTCTGCCGCCTTCAGGGATCTGTGAACTTGCACACCAAGATCCCTCTGACCCTCTGTCTTGCCTAGGGTCCTCCCATTCATTGTGTATTCCCTTGCCTTGTTAGTCCCTCCAAAGTGCATCACCTCGCACTTTTCCGGGTTAAATTCCATTTGCCACTGTTCCGCCCATCTGACCAACCCATCTATATCGTCCTGCAGACTGAGGCTATCCTCCTCGCTATTTACCACCCTACCAATTTTTGTATCATCGGCGAACTTACTGATCATACCTTTTACATTCATATCCAAGTCATTAATGTAGACCACAAACAGCAAGGGCCCCAGCACCGATCCCTGTGGTACCCCACTGGCCACAGGCTTCCAGTCACAAAAACAACCTTCGACCATCACCCTCTGCCTTCTGCCACTAAGCCAGTTTTGTATCCAAAGTGCCAAGGCACCCTGGACTCCATGGGCTCGTACCTTCTTGACCAGTCTCCTGTGGGGGACTTTATCGAAGGCCTTACTGAAATCCATGTATACCACATCCACTGCGTTACCCTCATCCACACGCCTAGTCACCCCCTCAAAAAATTCAATCAAATTAGTCAGACATGATCTTCCCTTGACAAAGCCATGTTGACTATCCCTGATTAATCCTTGCTTCTCCAAGTGGAGACTAATTTTGTCCTTCAGAATTTTTTCCAATAATTTTCCTACCACTGATGTTAGGCTCACTGGCCTGTAGTTCCCCGGTTTTTCCCTACTCCCCTTCTTGAATAATGGTACTACATTAGCGGTTCTCCAGTCCTCTGGCACATCCCCTGTGGCCAGAGCGGTTCTCCAGTCCTCTGGCACATCCCCTGTGGCCAGAGAGGTCTTGGTGATGGAGCGGATATGTGATCGGAAGCTCATCTCAAGGTTAATGAGGATGCCAAATAGGCGTCCTGACCATCTGGGGACGTGCTTTCAGCATCCGGACACAGTGACTGGAAGAACATTAGCAGTACGTTGGTGTCAGACTACTATTCACACCGATGCAGTCAGAGTGGTGTTACTGGCAATATAATGAGGGCTGACTCATTGGAAAGGAGAAACACGGTGCACGAAGGATTGGGAGAGACAGATAGCACTAGAGTAAGAAATAATACAGTATTGGGTGGGATCAGACTAAGAGAGAATACAAGAAGCTCTAGGATAGGTTTACAGTGCATGTGTGTAAATGCACGAAGCGTAGTAAACAAGGTTGGTGAGCTGCAGGCGCAAATAGCCACATGGGAATATGTTGTTGTGGCGATAACGGAGACCTGGCTCAAAAAAGGATTGGGTAATAAATATACCTGGATACAAGGTGTTCAGGAAAGATAGGGAATGAAAGAAAGGGGGGGTGGCAGTATTGATTAAGGAGGATATTGCAGTGCTGGAGAGAGAGGATGTCCTGGAGGGCTCAAGGACAGAAATTATTTGATTAGAGTTAAGAAACAATAGAGGTGCCATTACACTACTGGATGTATTCTATAGGCCACCAACTAGCGGGAAGAAAATGCAGAGAGGTGCAAGAGCCATAGAGTAGTGATAATGGGGGACTTCAATTATCCTAATCTGGACTGGGATAGTAATAATACAAGGGGCAAAAGAGGGGAAAGAATTTCTGAAGTGTGTTCAGGAGAACTTTCTTGACCAGTATGTTTCCAGCCCAATGAGGAAGGTGGCATTGCTGGATCTGGTTCTGGGGAATGAGGTGGGTCAAGTGCCAGTAGGGGAACATTTAGAGAACAGTGATCATAGTATCATAAGGTTTAGATTAGCTATGGAAAAGGACAATGAGGAATCTAGAATAAAAATAATTAATTGGATGAGGACCAATTTCAGTGGGTTGAGAACGGATCTGGCCCGGGTAAATTGGAATCAAAGATTGGCAGACAAAACTGTAATCGAATAATGAACGGCCTTTAAAAGAGGAGATGGTTCGGGTACAGTCTAGGTACATTCCCACGAGGCAGCAAGGTAGGACAACTAAAGCCAGAGCACCCTGGATGACAAAAGAGAGTAAGATGAATCAGAGAAAGTGGGCATATGACAGATGTCAGGTTGATAATACAAGTGAGAACCAGGCTGAATATAGAAAGTTCAAAAGGGAAGTGAAAAAGGAAATAAGAGGGGCAAAGAGAGAGTATGAGAATAGACTGGCAACTAACATAAAAGGGAATCCAATAGTCTTCTATAGGCATATAAATAGTAAACGGGTAGTAAGAGGAGGGGTGGGGCCAATTAGGGACCAAAAAAGGAGACCTACGTATGGAGGCAGAGGGCATGGCTGAGGTACTAAATGAGTACTTTGCAAATGTCTTTACCAAGGAAGAAGATGCTGCCAAAGTCTGAGGAAGGAGAAAATCTCCGAAAGCTTGTGAATTTAAAATAAAATTGCTGGACTACAACTTGGTGTTGTAAAATTGTTTACAAAAGTCACAGTAAAAGAGGAGGTAGTTGAGATACTGGATGGGCTAAAAATTGATAAAGAGGAGGTACTAGAAAGGCTAGCTGTACTTAAAGTAGATAAGTCACCAAGTCCAGATGGAATGCATCCTAGGATTCTGAGGAAAGTAAGGGTGGAAATTGCAGAGGTACTGGCCATAATCTTCCAATCATCCTTAGATACGGGGGTGGTGCCAGAGGACGGGAGAATTGCAAATGTTACACCCTTGTTCAAAAAAAGGTATAAACCCAACAACTACAAGCCAGTCAGTTTAACTTCAGTGTTGGGGAAACTTTTAGAAATGATAATCTGGGACAAAATTAACAGTCACTTGGACAAGTCACTTTAACCCATCCAGTACCCTGTGACTTTGGCAGCATCCTCTTCCTTGGTAAAGACAGATGCAAAGTACTCATTTAGTAGCTCAGCCATGCCCTCTGCCTTCATATGTAGGTCTCCTTTTTTTGGTCCCTAATCAGCCACATCCCTCCTCTTTGGCAGGGCAGATTGAGAAAGCGGTTTAAAAAGCATATGGGATCCTGGGCTTTATAAATAGAGGCACAAAGTACAAAAGCAAGTAAGTTATGATCAGCCTTTACAAAACACCGGTTCGACCACAACTGAAGTATTGTGTCCAGTTCTGGACACCGCACTTTAGGAAAGATGTGAAGGCCTTAGAGAGGGTGCAGAAAAGATTTACTGGAATGGTTCCAGGGATGAGGGACTTCAGTTACGCGGATAGACTGGAGAAGCTGGGGTTGTTCTCCGTAGAGCAGAGAAGGTTGAGAGGAGATTTGATAGAGATGTTCAAAATCATGAGGGGTCTAGGCAGAGTAGATAGAGAGAAACTATTCCCATTGGCGGAAGGGTCAAGAACCAGAGGACACAAATTTAAGGTGATTGGCAAGAGAACCAAAGGAGACACGAGGAAAAACTTTTTTACGCAGCGAGTTATCATCTGGAATGCACTGCTTGAGGGGATGGTGGAGGCAGATTTAATCATGGCTTTCAAAAAGGAATTGGATAAGTACTTGAAGGGAAAAAATTGCAGGGCTACAGAAAAAGGGCGGGGGAGTGGGATTAGCTGGGCTGGTCTTGCATGGAGCTGGCACGGGCTCAACGGGCCGAATGGCCTCCTTCTGTGCTGTAACCATTTTATGCTCCTACGACTAAACTCTAATGTGGCAGTCAGTGACCGCCTTGTGCTAATAATGGTTAACAGTACATCATTGCATTGTGCCTTCCATTCCCAACGAGCCTGTTGTTGCTCTCTCATGTGTTAATGACTTACTGTCTGACACCGTAATACTGGTTACATGTTGCTGAGCCACTCCCGCAGCGATGGAATCCGGCCAGAATCGCTGCACCGGGCGACTTTGTGTCTTGATCTTCTTGGCCTTGGGTGGAGTGTCTGGATTACTGGCATCGAGCATGGGCTGTAAAATCCGTCGTCGAGCATTGATAAACCTGTGGCCAAATATGGTGCAGCTCAGCATAACATTACAGACGGGATAGTATCACCCCTGGGGCAACAAGCCTGCCATCAGGGCTGCCAAGAACATGGCTTCAATCCCTTCCTGAACAATGATAGATCTGGATCATTGAAACCAGTCAGTCCCAATTATTCCAATGCTCTCCTGGCCCACTTCCCATTCTCTACACTCCATAAACTTCAGCTCATCGCTGCCCTTATCCCACCCTGCACCAAGTCCCGCTCACCCATCATACCCGCTCTCACTAATTGACACTGGCTCCCAGTCCCACAACACATCAAATTTAACATTTTCACTCTAGTGTTTACATTTCTCCATTCTCTGTCTTTCTCTTTACCTTCCCCCACCAGCCACCCACCCGCTCCACCTCTCTCCATCCCTGTGACTTTTAAAGGCGATTTCAGCTTCTGCTACCACCACTGTTTAGATCATCCATTTCCTAAAATCCCCCTGCACAGATTATTTTCTCTGAACTGCTCCCTTCTTTCTTTGGCTGATGACCGTAAATTGATGCTCTCTAGTTAGCA
Source organism: Heptranchias perlo (assembly GCF_035084215.1). Taxonomy (NCBI): domain Eukaryota; kingdom Metazoa; phylum Chordata; class Chondrichthyes; order Hexanchiformes; family Hexanchidae; genus Heptranchias; species Heptranchias perlo. The sequence goes on from NC_090335.1 coordinate 76,396,778, forward strand.
ACTCAAAAACCACTGGAAATTGTTATTCCCAATTTACTTTATCAAACCACTTAAATTATCAACACTTCTATTAGATCTCCTATTAACTTTCTTTGCTTCAGTGAAAAAAATGCCAGGTGCGACTCTCTAACGGGTCTGCAGTCCACAGGTGCGACTCTCTAACGGTTCTGCAGTCCACAGGTGCGACTCTCTAACGGGTCTGCAGTCCACAGGTGCGACTCTCTAACGGGTCTGCAGTCCACAGGTGCGACTCTCTAACGGGTCTGCAGTCCACAGGTGCGACATCAGTTACAAGCACAGATTAATCAACTGGACTATGCATGTAATGGTTTGTAAACAAGAATCAGGTAAAGTGCAGGTTTAATTGAACGTCAGATACTCGACACGGTGGTACATTGGTGCTCGGCAAAGGTGAATGTATGGTCACTCACCAGTTGTTGACCTGCAGGAGCGTGAGATTAGTTTGACCTGCTATTTGCCTCTTCTCATCTTCTGTAGGATAAGGATGCTGGAGATAGGAAAGAGATGTTCAGTTACCTGCTGCTGTGCTGCAGTTCATGCAGGACTTGTAAATGCAACAAATGTGTTTCAGTAACAGCTGCGACTTCCACTGCAAAAACAGGAGTCTAGTTTTCAAATCTGACATCGAGCAAGTCTCATTAAAACCACCTATACAAATATTATAACCTTGACTCAGCACCTTAAATTCTGATCAGAGAATGATAAAGTCCCCCACAGGAGACTGGTCAAGAAGGTACGAGCCCATGGAATCCAGGGTGCCTTCGCACTTTGGATACAAAACTGGCTTAGTGGCAGAAGGCAGAGGGTGATGGTCGAAGGTTGTTTTTGTGACTGGAAGCCTGTGGCCAGTGGGGTACCACAGGGATCGGTGCTGGGTCCCTTGCTGTTTGTGGTCTACATTAATGACTTGGATATGAATGTAAAAGGTATGATCAGTAAGTTCGCTGATGATACAAAGATTGGTAGGGTGGTAAATAGCGAGGAGGATAGCCTCAGTCTGCAGGACGATATAGATGGGTTGGTCAGATGGGCGGAACAGTGGCAAATGGAATTGAACCCGGAAAAGTGCGCGGTGATGCACTTTGGAGGGACTAACAAGGCAAGGGAATACACAATGAATGGGAGGACCATAGGCAAGACAGAGGGTCAGAGGGATCTTGGTGTGCAATGTGGTTGATTCTTAATTGCCCTCTGAAATGGCCTAGCAAGCCACTCAGTTGTACAATCTCGCTACGAAAAGTCATAATAAGAATAAAACCGGACGGACCACCCGGCATCGGACCACGAGGCACCGGACACGACAACGGCAAAACACCAAGCCCAGTCGACCCTGCAAGGTCCTCCTTACTAACATCTGGGGACTTGTGCCAAAATTGGGAGAGCTGTCCCACAGACTAGTCAAGCAACAGCCTGACATAGCCATACTCACAGAATCATATCTTTCAGCCAACGTCCCAGACTCTTCCATCACCAGGCCTGGGTATGTCCTGTCCCACCGGCAGGACAGACCCACCAGAGGTGGCGGTACAGTGATATACAGTCAGGAGGGAGTGGCCCTGGGAGTCCTCAACATTTACTCTGGACCCCATGAAATCTCATGGCATCAGGTCAAACATGGGCAAGGAAACCTCCTGCTGATTACCACCTACCGTCCTCCCTCAGCTGACGAATCAGTCCTCCTCCATGTTGAGCACCACTTGGAGGAAGCACTGAGGGTAGCAAGGGCACAAAATGTACTCTGGGTGGGGGACTTCAATGTCCATCACCAAGAGTGGCTCGGTAGCACCACTACTGACCGAGCTGGCCGAGTCCTGAAGGACATAGCTGCTAGACTGGGCCTGCGGCAGGTGGTGAGCGAACCAACACGAGGGAAAAAACTTACTTGACCTCGTCCTCACCAATCTACCTGTCGCAAATGCATCTGTCCATGACAGTATTGGTAGGAGTGACCACCGCACAGTCCTCGTCGAGATGAAGTCCCGTCTTCGCACTGAGGACACCATCCAACGTGTTGTGTGGCACTACCACCGTGCTAAATGGGATAGATTCAGAACAGATCTAGCAGCTCAAAACTGGGCATCCATGAGGTGCTGTGGGCCATCAGCAGCAGCAGAATTGTATTCCAGCACAATCTGTAACCTCATGTCCCGGCATATTCCTCACTCCACCATTACCAACAAGCCAGGGGATCAACCCTGGTTCAATGAGGAGTGTAGAAGAGCATGCCAGGAGCAGCACCAGGCGTACCTAAAAATGAGGTGCCAACCTGGTGAAGCTACAACTCAGGACTACATGCATGCTAAACAGCGGAGGCAACATGCTATGGACAGAGCTAAGCGATTCCACAACCAACGGATCAGATCAAAGCTCTGCAGTCCTGCCACATCCAGTCGTGAATGGTGGTGGACAATTAAACAACTAACGGGAGGAGGAGGCTCTGCAAACATCCCCATTCTCAATGATGGCGGAGTCCAGCACGTGAGTGCAAAAGACAAGGCTGAAGCGTTTGCAACCATCTTCAGCCAGAAGTGCCGAGTGGATGATCCATCTCAGCCTCCTCCCGATATCCCCACCATCACGGAAGCCAGTCTTCGGCCAATTCGATTCACTCCACGTGATATCAAGAAACAGCTGAGTGCACTGGATACAGCAAAGGCTATGGGCCCCGACAACATCCCAGCTGCAGTGCTGAAGACTTGTGCTCCAGAACTAGCTGCGCCTCTAGCCAAGCTGTTCCAGTACAGCTACAACACTGGCATCTACCTGACAATGTGGAAAATTGCCCAGGTATGTCCTGTCCACAAAAAGGACAAATCCAATCCGGCCAATTACCGCCCCATCAGTCTACTCTCAATCATCAGCAAAGTGATGGAAGGTGTCGTCGACAGTGCTATCAAGCGGCATTTACTCACCAATAACCTGCTCACCGATGCTCAGTTTGGGTTTCACCACGACCACTCGGCTCCAGACCTCATTACAGCCTTGGTCCAAACATGGACAAAAGAGCTGAATTCCAGAGGTGAGGTGAGAGTGACTGCCCTTGACATCAAGGCAGCATTTGACCGAGTGTGGCACCAAGGAGCCCTAGTAAAATTGAAGTCAATGGGAATCAGGGGGAAAACTCTCCAGTGGCTGGAGTCATACCTAGCACAAAGGAAGATGGTAGTGGTTGTTGGAGGCCAATCATCTCAGCCCCAGGGCATTGCTGCAGGAGTTCCTCAGGGCAGTGTCTTAGGCCCAACCATCTTCAGCTGCTTCATCAATGACCTTCCCTCCATCATAAGGTCAGAAATGGGGATGTTCGCTGATGATTGCACAGTGTTCAGCTCCATTCGCAACCCCTCAGATAATGAAGCAGTCCGAGCCTGCATGCAGCAAGACCTGGACAACATCCAGGCTTGGGCTCATAAGTGGCAAGTAACATTCGCGCCAGATAAGTGCCAGGCAATGACCATCTCCAACAAGAGAGAGTCTAACCACCTCCCCTTGACATTCAACGGCATTACCATCGCCGAATCCCCCACCATCAACATCCTGGGGGTCACCATTGACCAGAAACTGAACTGGACCAGCCATATAAATACTGTGGCTACGAGAGCAGGTCAGAGGCTGGGTATTCTGCGGCGAGTGACTCACCTCCTGACTCCCCAAAGCCTTTCCACCATCTACAAGGCACAAGTCAGGAGTGTGATGGAATACTCTCCACTTGCCTGGATGAGTGCAGCTCCAACAACACTCAAGAAGCTTGACACCATCCAAGATAAAGCAGCCCACTTGATTGGCACCCCATCCACCACCCTAAACATTCACTCCCTTCACCACCGGCGCACTGTGGCTGCAGTGTGCACCATCCACAGGATGCACTGCAGCAACTCGCCAAGGCTTCTTCGACAGCACCTCCCAAACCCGCGACCTCTACCACCTAGAAGGACAAGAGCAGCAGGCGCATGGGAACAACACCACCTGCACGTTCCCCTCCAAGTCACACACCATCCCGACTTGGAAATATATCGCCGTTCCTTCATTGTCGCTGGGTCAAAATCCTGGAACTCCCTTCCTAACAGCACTGTGGGAGAACCGTCACCACACGGACTGCAGCGGTTCAAGAAGGCGGCTCACCACCACCTTCTCGAGGGCAATTAGGGATGGGCAATAAATGCCGGCCTTGCCAGCGACGCCCACATCCCGTGAACGAATTAAAAAAAAAGTTCACAGATCCCTGAAGGCGGCGGAACAGGTAGATAAGGTGGTAAAGAAGGCATATGGGATACTTGCCTTTATTAGCCGAGGCATAGAATATAAGAGCAAGGAGGTTATGATGGAGCTGTATAAAACACTGGTTAGGCCACAGCTGGAGTACTGTGTGCAGTTCTGGTCACCACACTACAGGAAGGATGTGATCGCTTTGGAGAGGGTGCAGAGGAGATTCACCAGGATGTTACCAGGGCTGGAGCGCTTCAGCTATGAAGAGAGACTGGGAAGATTGGGTTTGTTTTCCTTGGAGCAGAGGAGGCTGAGGGGGGACATGATTGAGGTGTACAAAATTATGAGGGGCACAGATAGGATGGATACTAAGGAGCTTTTTCCCTTCGTTGAGGGTTCTATAACAAGGGGACATAGATTCAAGGTAAAAGGCAGGAGGTTTAGAGGGGATTTGAGAAAGAACTTTTTCACTCAGAGGGTGGTTGGAGTCTGGAACTCACTGCCTGAAAGGGTTGTGGAGGCAGGAAACCTCACAACATTCAAGAAGCATTTGGATGAGCACTTGAAATGCCATAGCATACAAGGCTACGGACCAAATGCTGGAATATGGGATTAGAGTAGACAGGGCTTGATGGCCGGCGCGGACACGATGGGCCGAAGGGCCTCTATCCGTGCTGTATAACTCTATGACTCTATGATAAAGCACAGAAGGAGGCCATTTGGCCCATTGTGCCTGCGCTGGCTCTTTGAAAGAGCTATCCAATTAGTCCCACTCTCCTGCCCTTTCCCCATAGTCCTGAAATTTTTTCCCCTTCAAGTATTTATGCAATACTCTTTTGAAAGTTACTATTGAATCTGCTTCCACCACCCTTTCAGGCAGTGAATTCCAGATCATCACAACTCGCTGCGTAAAAAAATTTCTCCTCATCTCCCCTCTGGTTCTTTTGCCAATTATCTTAAATCTGTGTCCTCTGGTTACTGACCCTTCTGACAGTGGAAACAGTTTCTCCTTATTTACTCTATCAAAACCGTTCATGATTTTGAACACCTCTATCAAATCTCCCCTTAACCGTCTCTATTCTGAAGGAGAACAACCACAGTTTCTCCAGTCTCTCCATATAACTGAAGTCCCTCATCCCTGGTACCATTCTAGTAAAGCTCCTCTGCACCCTCTCTAAGGCCTTGACATCCTTCGTAAAGTGTGGTGCCCAGAATTGAACACAATACTCCAGCTGGGGCCTAACCAATGTTTTATAAAGGTTTAGCATAAGTTCCTTGCTTTTGTATCCCATGCCTCTTAATAAAACCCAGGATCCCATATGCCATTTTAACAGCCTTCTCAACTTGTCCTGCCACCTTCAAAGGCCTGTGCACGTACACCACCAGGTCTCTCTGTTCCTGCACGCACTTTAAAATTGTACCATTTAGTTGATATTGCCTCTCCTCATTTTTCCTACCAAAATGAATCACTTCACACTTCTCTGCGTTAAATTTCATCTGCCATGTGACTGCCCATTTCACCAGTCTGTCTATATCCTCCTGAAATCTATTACTATTCTCCTCACTGATTAGTATATTTCAGAGTTTCATGTCATCTGCAAACTTTGAAATTATGCCCTGTATGCCCAAGTCCAGGTCATTAATATATATCAAAAAGAGCAGTGGTCCCAATACCGACCCCAGGTGCACACCATTGTATACTTTCCTCCAGTTTTAACAACAACCGTTCACCACTACTCTCTGCTTTCTGTCCCTTAGCCAATTTTGTATCCACGCTGCCACTGACCCTTTAATCCCATGGGCTTCAATTTTACTCAAGCTTATTATGTGGTACTTTATCAAACGCCTTATGAAAGTCCATATACACATCACCCGTACTACGCTCGTCAACCCTCTCTGTTACTTCATCAAAGAACTCAATCAAGTTAGTCAAACATGGTTTTCCTTTAACAAATCCGTGCTGGCTGTCATTTATTAACCCATGTTTTTCCAAGTGCCAATTAATTTTGTCTCGAATTATTGTCTCTAAAAGTTTCCCGAACACCAACGTTAGGTTTACTGGCCTGTAGTTGCCGGTTTTATTCCTCTCCCCTTTTTTGAACAGGGGTATAACATTTGCAATCCTCCAATCCTCTGGCACCATGCCCATATCCAAGGAGGATTGAAAGATTGGGCCACAGCCTCCGCTATTTCCACCCTCAGTAACTTCGGATGCATCCCATCTGGATCAGGTGAGTTTTCTACTTTGAGTACTGCTAACCTTTTACTCTCTCTTTTTACGTGTACTATTCCACTGGATGATGTAATAAGTTGAACACACAATGCAAGGAAATGGAAACACCACCGCCACCAACAACAACTTGCATTTATATAGCGCCTTCAACGTAGTAAAACATCCCAAAACACCAGAATAGTCCACTGAGGAAAGGGGCAATAGTAAAAACTGAAAGCACACAATCTAGGACACTTGTGAAAAGCATCATTTTAGGAAGGAATCCATTGCATTTGCCCAAATTCTGTGCCAGGTTTTTCTCTGCTGTGCTCCCCTCTCCTGCCTCGTGCCATGAGGACCTAGTGGCCAAACTGTTCCTAGACTTTTGCAGGTGCTCCTCCAGTTGGTCAGAAAGCCACGGTCAAGTGTGGCCCCAGGTGGCTCGAATGCCGAATGGAGTCTCCACCTAGCCCATCCTTACTGCTCCAGCGGAGATTTAATACAAGCAACAACTCGTGGTCATCAACAAAGGTTCCCCCCTTTCTTCTCTCCCCCCATCCCCTCACATCTTGTGATGCAGAGTACCAACTAGCTGTGCCACTAGGAATATATTCCAGCAGGACTGTGGTCATTAGGAATTTTGGATGCGAATCTGACGCCTGATTCGGACGTGAAGTGATTCTGACATCTGATGTGGACATACACTTCACTTCCTCCCATTCCCCACCCAAGTGTTCATTCTTCACGTAACGGAACTTAGTGTGAATGTGGATCACGGATTAGCCAGCACCTGTACCACAGCCTCGGGTTTCCAACCCTCCCAGACTATCCTGGAGCCTCCCGTAATTAAAGATTAATCTCCCAGACACTCCTGCGAGCAACCCGGGAGAAAAATCGCAGGGATCTTTTCTCCTCCCATTTCAGTTGGGCCGGATTCACAGGACCACAACATGCCCAGGATTCAATGTGGCCTCGTGCAAAACCACGCGATGGTTTGAGCTGTTCTGAGGAGCATAGGATTGTAAATATACTAGCCGCTGTTGTTGACCGATTGCAGCAAGGATTGACATGACATTTGGAGGCGGCAAATCATGTCATGAAACCTCTCTGAATACGGTCCAACCAGTGTTGGCAACCCTACCCCAGCAAGATGGGTGTGAACGCAGTGCGGGAGAGTTTGTACTATTCTGTTTTCATTAGTTTTAAGCACCTGGGACTAAATCTTGCCGGCTAGACTGTGCTTCTGAAACCAAACTTCAGCTAAACTTGGAGCTGTACCAATTCCGAAAGCCCAGCATTACCAGGATATAAACATAACTTTTCAAAAGAAGGGGTAGTTACACATTGACAACAGAGAGCACACAACATGATAAGTACACTACATTTAGAATTTGTGCCAATAATTTGGGTAAATGCAATCTTTCCCACAAACTTCAGTTAATGAGCTAGTTTTAAGCAGGATCAGTGTGGAGCTGCACAATCAAAGCTTGTGAAGTTAAAATAAAATTGCTGGACTATAACTTGGTGTTGTAAAATTGTTTACAATTAAATCTAGGCTTTCCTTTTGCTATGAATTCCTTTATGCCAAAATGCTCCCGAGTTACAGTAGCCCAATACACTGTTGAACATGGACCAATTTTACTGCCAAGTGTCAGATTCAGTGCAAAATCCCCAAGGCGCCAGCAAAACCACAATCAAGCAATGGAATCTTCACTCAGTCGAGCTTGTGACACTGTCCACAATTAGACATGCAGCTGAAAATGTTCATCATATGAGCAGCTTGATGATATTAAATGTGACACCAGCCAACAAAAAAATCAATTGAATACAGAAAATAAAAAACAGATTCTGTCCGAACGAGCGGAACAAACTCAAAACAGGTGACTGATTAATTTGCTTTCTTGCAGCTGTCACCTCCAGCTAAACAGCATGACATGTGATACTCACTGCAATGTGCTGGAACAGCCAGGACCTCATGATGTTCGTAGCTTGCTTTGGCAAGACTCCACGTTTATTTTTTGGAGAATTCTCACTGTCTTGATGCAAGACATTCACATCTTGATTTAATTGCAGTTGAAGCTGATTAAAAAACAAGCATTTTGTGTCAAAGTGCCATCAATATATAAACAAACTCGCCTATATACGGGTAGGAGGAGCACTCTGTCTTAAGTTGCTGTAGCAAGGAGAATCACAAGCTAACAATCTGGAATAGTTAAACGTACATTTTAAAATAACCCACTGGTTTGAATGAACTTTAGTGGAAAGGAGAAATTATATATTGCTACATGTCCATTTTGATCTGGTTGTGTCCACAGAAACAATAGGTGCACATTCCTGCTGATCTGCAGTCTGACGCGGTTTCCCACACACTACACAGTACAGGGACTAAAACACCAGACTCACTAACGGACACCACTGCCCCAGAAGCGGACACCACAGAGCTGGACCGGCTGCTCGGAGAGTCTGCTGTGTTACTAGATTTCCAAATAAAAAATTATTTCCAAAAACACCCTCAGGAGGGATAAAGAAAATTCATCCTTTCCTTCCCCCCTGGTGCCTTGTGCCAAGGTTCGGTTCCACAAGAGCCAGCAGCCCTTCCACTCCTCACACAAGGGACCCAGTCTCCATGCCGGGGCGTAGGCAGTGATAGCACAGCCAGTCCGATCCCAGCCACACATATCTTGGCTGATTCTTTTCCCTAACCCAAAGGTTCTCAGACAAATAGTATCAACCTATTGCTGACCAGGGAGAGCTCAGCTAACTCAGAACAAACCAAGGGTGGAACCTGGCACCTTCCAGGTGTGTAGGGCTCAGAAACCAGCCAATGGAGTGTAGTTAGCCACTGAGGAAGCAATTGGAGGGGAATAACTTACAAAATATATTTAAACCCCATTGAATCTATAGCTCAGCCACAGCAGAGTCTACTGGCTGAAATAATGCAGCTTGTTTAGAGTATTAGTGGTGAACTGATAAACGAAAGGATTATTTCCTCCACACATAGTCAGGTGGAAACTCAACGTCACAATCAAAGGACAAGACATTCAAAATGGGCGAGATACCACACAACATCTCCTGCTCTAAGACCCCACTTTCAGAACATCTTCTGAGGAAAGGCAGGATGAAGGTCACAGTGCCATCCCTTCAATCCTCCCTGTGATTGACGAAGAGCAAAGCCAATACAGCTAGAAGTGGAAGAGAGCGAATAGCGAGGAAACATCACGTAGACAAAAGCAGCCAAGACAGAGCAGTCTGTGGAGCCCATGCAGTATAGAAAAGGTGCAGTGAACTCACTACATGGAATCTAAAGCACAAGGGACCCGGGCCGCCTGAGGGATAGCGGCCACGCGAGGGACACAGGCTGTGCAGTGCCCTCTCTACTGAGTGTATATTTTATACTGGTGGCAGAAAGACATCCTGATGTTCAATTCGACCAGCTTTAAATTTCTAACCTGCAATTCATGCTTATTTTTTTTTTAGAAATCCGCTTAAATGTGTAGACAAAAAGGTACATCTGTGTTGAAGTAATAGGTTATTTACACTTAAACCTAAGGTGTCAGAGGCACCACTTGCCGGTTGCCCAGATATACTGTAGGATAGTTATACAAATAGGGTGCCGTGAAAGTAAAAAGGCACCACAAGATGCTCCACAGAAAGGCGCGAGCTTACCTGACGCCATGCCTGGAAGGGAGAGATTCGGAGCAGTGACTGAAAGCATCTGGGGGGGGGGGGGGGGAAAGGGGAAGGAAAACAGCCAGAGGTCATGGTCCATATTGGTACCAACGACATAGGAAGAAAGAGGGATGAGGTCCTGCAGGCAGATTTTAAGGAGTTAGGAAAGAGATTAATAAGCAGGACCTCAAAAAGGTAATAATCTCCGGATTACTCCCGGTGCCACGCGCTAGTGAGTATAGAAATAGGAAGGTGGAGCAGATGAAGGCATGGCTGGAGAGATGGTGCAGGAGGGAGGGCTTTAGATTCCTGGGGCATTGGGACCAGTTCTGGGGAAGGTGGGACCTGTACAGGCCGGATGGGTTGCACCTCAACGGAGCTGGGACCAATATCCTCGCGGGGAGGTTTAAACTAATTTGGGAGGGGGATGGGCACTAGGATGTAGCATTGGAAAGGAGAAACAAGGGGCACAAAGGATTGGGGGAGAAAAATAGCACTAAAGCAAGTAATAGTACACTATTCGGTGGGATCAGACTAAGAGAGAGTAAAAGAAAGTCTAAGACTGGTTTGCAGTGCATGTGCGTACAGCAAACCAAAAAGTGTGGTAAACAAGGTTGGAGAGCTGCAGCCGCAAATAGCGCAGGGGAATACGATGGCGTGGCGATAACAGAGACCTGGCTCAAAAAAGGGCAGGACTGGGTACTAAATATTCCTGGAAACAAGGTGTTCAGGAAAGATACGGAGGGAAAGAAAGGAAGGGGGGCGGGGTGGCAGTATTGATTAAGGAGAATATTGCAGTACTGGAGAGAGAGGATGTCCTGGAAGAGTCAAGGACAGAATCTATTTGGTTAGAGTTAAGAAATAAGAGGTGCCATTACACCACTGGGTGTATTCTATAGGCCACCAACTAGTGGGAAGGATATAGAGGACCAAATTTGCAGGGAAATTACAGAGAGGTGCAAAAGCTATACAGTAGTGATAACTGGGTACTTCAACTATTCTAATATAGACTGGGAGAACAAGAATATGGAGCACAGAGGGGGGAGAAATTTATGAAATGTGTCCAGGAGAACTTTCTTAACCAGTACGTTTCCGGCCCAATGAGGAAGGAGGCATTGCTGGACTTGGTTCCAGGGAATGAGGTAGGCCAATTGGAGCAAGTGTCAGTGGGGGAGCATTTAGGGAGCAGCGATCATAGTATCATATGGTTTAGAATAGCTATGGAAAGGACATGGACCACTCTAAAGTAAAAAATACTCAATTGGAGAAGGGCCAATTTCAATGGGATGAGAACAGATCTGGCCCGGGTAAATCAGAATCAAAGATTGGCAGGCAAAACCGTAATTGAACAGTGGGCGGCTTTTAAGGAGGAGATGGTTCGGGTATAGTCTAGGCACATTCCCACAAGGCAGAAAGGTAGGGCAACTAAAGCCAGAGCTCCCTGGATGATAAAAGAGATAGTGAGTAAGATGAAATGGAAAAAAGGGGCTTATGACAGATGTCAGGTTGATAACACAAGTGAGAACCAGGCAGAATATAGAAAGTTCAGAGGGGAAGTGAAAAAAGAAATAAGAGGGGCAAAGAGAGAGTATGAGAATATACTGGCAGCCAACATAAAAGGGAATCCAAAAGTCTTCTACAGTCATGTAAACAGTAAGCGGGTAGTAAGAGGAGGGGTGGGGCCGATTAGGGACCATAAAGGAGATCTACTCATGGAGGCAGAGGGGATGGCTGAGGTACTAAATGAGTACTTTGCATCTGTCTTTACCAAGGAAGAAGATGCTGCCACAGTCTCAGTAAAGGAAGATATAGTTGAGATACTGGATGGGCTAAAAATTGATAAAGTAGAGATACTTGAAAGGCTAGCTGTACTTAAAGTAGATAAGTCGATGCATCCTAGGTTGCTGAAGGAAGTAAGGGTGGAAATTGCAGAGGTACAGGCCATAATCTTCCAAACATCTGGGACTGAAAGCCAATAAATCCCCAGGGCCTGATAATCTGCATCCCAGAGTACTAAAAGAGGTAGCCATAGAAATAGTGGATGCATTAGTTGTCATTGTCATTTTCCAAAATTCTATAGATTATGGAGCAGTTCCTGCAGATTGGAGGGTGACAAATGTAACCTCACTATTTAAAAAAGGAGGGAGTGCGAAAACAGGGAACTACAGACCGATTAGCCTAACATGAGTAGTAAGGAAAATGCTAGAGTCTATTATAAAGGATATGATAACAGGACATTTAGAAAATATCAACGGGATTAGACAAAGTCAACATAGATTTATGAAAGGGAAATCATGTTTGACAAACCTACTGGAGTTTTTTTGAGGATGTAACTGGTAGAATAGATAAGGGAGAACCAGTGGATGTGGTTTATTTAGATTTTCAGAACGCCTTTGATAAAGTCCCACATAAGAGGTTAGTGTGCACAATTAAAGCACATGGGATTGGTGGTAATATACTGGCATGGATTGAAAATTAGATAACAGACAGGAAACAGAGAGTAGGAATAAATGGGTCTTTTTCGGGGTGGCAGGCAGTGACAAGTGGGGTACCGCAGGGATCAGTGCTTGGGCCCCAGCTAGTCACAATATATATCAATGATTTGGTTGAGGGAACCAAAAGTAATATTTCCAAGTTTGCTGATGACACAAAACTAGGTGGGATCGTGAGTTGTGAGGAGGATGCAAAGAGGCTTCAAGGTGATTTAGACAAGTTGAGTGAGTGGGCAAATACATGGCAGATGCAGTATAATGTGGATAAATGTGATGTTATCCACTTCGGAAGGAAAAACAGAAAGGCAGAGTATTATTTAAATGGTGATAGATTGGGGAATGTTGATGTACAAAGGGACCTGGGTGTCCCTGTACACCAGTCACTGAAAGCAAAAATGGAGATGCAACAAGCAGTTAGGAAGGCAAATGGTATGTTGGCCTTCATTGCAAGAGGATTTGAGTACAGGGGCAAGGATGTCTTACTGCAGTTATACAGGGCTTGGTGAGACCACATCTGGAGTATTGTGTGTAGTGTTGGTCTCCTTATCTGAGGAAGGATATACTTGCCATAGAGGGAGTGCAGCGAAGGTTCACCAGACTGATTCCTGGGATGGCAGGATTGTCGTATGAGGAGAGATTGGGTCGACTTGGCCTGTATTCACTCGAGTTCAGAAAAATGAGAGGGGATCTCATTGAAACATATAAAGTTCTGACTAGGGCTAGACAGACTGGATGCAGGGAGGATGTTTCCCCTGGCTGGGGGTTCCAGAATGAGGGGTCACGGTCTTAGGATACAGGGTAGGACATTTAGGACTGAGATGAGGAGAAATTTCTTCACTCAGAGTGTGGTGAACCTGTGGAATTCTCTACCACAGAAGGCTGTGGAGGCCAAGTCACTGAATATATTTAAGAAGGAGCTAGATAGATTTCTAGACACAAAAGGCATCAAGGGGTATGATCTTGTGGCCATTACAGAGACGTGGTTGCAAGGTGACCAAGGTTGGGAGCTAAATATTCAGGGTTATTTAACATTTTGGGAGGATAGGAAAAAAGGTAAAAGAGGTGGGGTAGCTCTGTTAATAAAGGATGAAATTGGTATAATAGTGAGAAATGATCTTGGCTCAGAAGATCAAGATGTCAAATCAATTTGGGTGGAGGTAAGAAATAGCAAGGGAAAGAAATCAGTGGTGGGAGTGGTATATAGGCCCCCAGCAGTAGCTACACTGTAGGGCAAAATATTAATCAGGAAATAAGGGGGGCTTGTAAAAAAGGTAATGCAATAATCATGGACAATTTTAACTTTCACATAGGTTGGACAAATCAAATTGGCAAAAATAGCCCTGAGGAGGAGTTCATGGAGTGTATTAGGGACTGTTTCTTAGACCAATACATCGGGGAACCAACCAGGGAACAGGCCATTTTGGATCTGGTAAAGGGTAACAAAACAGGATTAATTAATGATCTCAAAGTAAAAGATCCCTTGGGAAGCAGTGATCATAACATGATAAACGGGATGTGAAATTCTGAGAGCAAGGATCTTGGGTCTGAAACTACTGTATTAAACTTAAATAAGGGCAACTGTAAAGGAATGAGGGCGGAATTGCATAAAGTGGACTGGGTAAACAGATTAGATGGTATGATGGTGGAAAAGCAGTGGTAAACATTTATCCCTGTGAGGAGGAAAGACTCCACAAAAAGGGTGAACCAACCATGGAAGTCAAGGATGGTATCAGGTTAAAAGAAAAAGCATACAACATGGCAAAGATTACTGGTAAACCCAAGGATTGGGAAAACTTTAAAAACCAGCAAAGGATGACTAAAAGAATAATAAAGAGGGAGAAAATAAATTATGAGAGTAAACTAGCTAGAAATATAAAAACTGACAGTAAAAGCTTCTACAAGTATATAAAAAGGAAGAGGGTAGCTAAAGTAAACAGTCCCTTAGAGGATGAGACTGGGGAAATAATAATGGAAAACAAGGAAATGGCAGAGGAATTGAACAGATATTTTGTATCTGTCTTCACAGTAGAAAACACTAATAATATACCAATAATAGTAGAAAATCAAGGGCAAAAGGGAGGGAGGAACTAAAAACAATCACTATCACTAGAGAAAAAGTACTAGGTAAACTAATGGGTCTAAAGGCTGACAAGTCCCCTGGACCTGATGGCTTGCATCAGAGGGTCTTAAAGGAAGTGGCTACAGAGATAGTGGATGCATTGGATGTAATCTTCCAGAATTCACTAGATTCGGGAAAGGTCCCAGCGGATTGGAAAACCACAAATGTAACACCCCTATTCAAGAAGGGAGTGAGACCGAAAGCAGGTAACTATAGACCAGTTAGCCTAACATCTGTCATTGGGAAAATGCTAGAATTCATTATTAAGGAAGTAGTAGCAGGACATTTGGAGACTCATAATACAATCAAGGAGAGTCAACATGGTTTTATGAAGGGGAAATCATGTCTGACAAATGTATTCGAGCTCTTTGAGGAAGTAATGGGCAGGGTGGATAAAGGGGAACCAATGGATGCAGTATTTTTGGATTTCCAAAAGGCATCCGATAAGGTGCCACATCAAAGATTACTGCACAAGATAACAGCTTATGGTGTTGGGGGTAATATACTGGCATGGATAGTGGATTGGCTAACTAACAGAAAACAAAGAGTCGGGATAAAAGGGTCATTTTCAAAATGGCAATCTGTAACTAGTGGGGTGCCGCAGGGATCAGTGCTGGGGCCTCAACTATTTACAATATGTATCAATGACTTGGATGAAGGAACAGAGTTGTCTTGTGGCCAAATTTGCTGATGATACAAAGATAGGCGGAAAAGCAAGTTGCAATGAGGAAACAAAGTGTCTGCAAAGGGATATTGATGGGTTAAGCGAATGGGCAAAAATCTGGCAAATGGAATATAATGTGGGAAAATGTGAAGTCATCCACTTTGGGAGGAAAAATGAAAAAGCAAAATATTATTTGAACGGAGAAATACTACAAAATGCAGCAGTACAGAGGGATCTTGGTGTCCTTGTACATGAAACACAAAATGTCAACATACAGGTGTAGCAGGTAATCTGAAAGGCAAACGGAATATTGGCCTTTACTTCGAGGGGAATGGAGTATAAAAGCAGGGAAGTCGTGCTACAACTGTACAGGATGTTGGCGAGACCACACCTGGAGTACTGCGTACAGTTCTGGTGCCCTTATTTAAGGAAGGACATACTTGCATTGGAGGCAGTTCTGAGAAGGTTCACTAGGTTGATTCTGCGTATGGAAGGGTTGTATTATGAGGAAAGATTGAACAGGTTGGGTCTATACTCATTGGAGTTTAGAAGAATGAGAGGAGATCTTATTGAAACATACAAGATTCTGAGGGGACTCGATAGGGTAGATGCTGAGAGGATGTTACCCCTCATGGGGAAATCTAAAATTAGGGGGCATAGTCTCAGAATAAGGGGTCGCCCGTTTAAGATGAAAATGAGGAGGAATTTCTTCTCCCAGAGGGTTGTGAATCTTTGGAATTCTTTACCCCAAAAAGTTGTGGAGGCTGAATCATTGAATACATTCAAGGCTGAGTTAGATAAATTTTTGATCAGCAAGGGAGTCAAAGGATATGGGGAAAAGGTGGGAAAGTGGAGTTGAGGTAAAAATCAGATCAGCCATGATCTCATTGAATGGCGGAGCAAGCTCGAGGGGCTGAATGGCCTACTCCTGCTCCTATCTCTTATGGTCTTATGGTATGGGGAGAGAGCGGGAATATGGTATTGTGATAGAGGAACAGCCATTATCATATTGAATGGCCTACTCCTGCTCCTATTTTCTATGATTCTATTAGTGTAACCAGCTTGTGCACAGTGGGTGTGCATTCTGGATATTAGTGCAACCAGCTTGTGCACTGTGGGTATTAGTGCAACCAGCTTGTGCACCGTGGGTATTAGTGCAACCAGCTTGTGCACCGTGGGTATTAGTGCAACCAGCTTGTGCACCGTGGGTATTAGTGCAACCAGCTTGTGCACCGTGGGTATTAGTGCAACCAGCTTGTGCACTGTGGCTGTGCATTCTGGGTACATAGAAACATAGAAAATAGGAGCAATGAGTAATTAGTAATGAGCAATTAGTCATGAGTAATGAACCAGATTTAGTTAACAGCTTAACTGTGCGTGAACATCTATCCAATAGCGATCATAACACGATCAAGTTCAATGTAGTGTTTGAAAGGGAAACAAGTGAATCAGCTGCTAAGATTCTAGACTTGGGTAAGGCCGACTTCAATGGAATGGGACAGAGACTGTCCACAGTAAACTGGGCAAATCTGTTAATGGGTAAAACGACTGATGATCAGTGGGAAATGTTTAAAGAAACATTTAACGAGATACAGAACCGGTTTATACCCCTGAGGGGCAAGAACTCTACTTGCCAAAAAAAACAGCCATGGACAACTAAAGAGGTAAGGGACAGTATAAGACATAAGGAAAGGGCATACAAAAAGGCAAAAAATGGCACAGATCCTGGCGAATGGGAAAGATACAAAGATCAACAAAGGGTCACAAAACAGATAGTAAGAGCTGCAAAAAGAGAGTATGAAAAGAAACTTGCAAGGGATATCAAAACCAATACGAAGAACTTTTATAGTTATATTAGGAAAAAGAGGGTGGTCAGGAGCAGTGTTGGCCCCTTAAAAACTGAAAGTGGGGATATTGTCATTGACAATGGGGAAATGGCGGACATGTTGAATAATTACTTTGCGTCAGTATTTACAGTAGAAAAAGAGGATAGCATGCCGGAAATCCCAAGAAAATTAATATTGAATTGGGGACAGGGACTCGATAAAATTAACATAAATAAAGCAACAGTAATGAAGAAAATAATAGCACTAAAGAGTGACAAATCCCCAAGTCCAGATGGTTTAAAACCCTGGGATGGAAAGGAAGTAGATGAGCAATTGCAGATGCCCTAACTATAATCTTTCAACGTTCTCTCGATTCAGGAACTGTCCCTCTAGATTGGAAAACTGCACATGTCATTCTGCTTTTTAAGAAAAGGAGAGAGAGGGGAACCGGGGAATTATAGACCAGTTAGCCTAACATCTGTTGTGGGGAAAATGCTGGAGTCTATAATTAAGGATAGGGTGACTGAACACCTCGAGAATTTTCAGTTAATCAGGGAGAGCCAGCATGGATTTGTGAAAGGTAGGTCGTGCCTGACAAACCTGATTGAATTTTTTGAAGCTAAAGTAGTGGACAGGGGAATGTCAATGGATGTTATTTATATGGACTTCCAGAAGGCATTTGATAAGGTCCCACATAAGAGACTGTTAGCTAAGTTAGAAACCCGTGGAATCGAGGGAAAAGTACAGACTTGGTTAGGAAGTTGGCTGAGCGAAAGGCAACAGAGAGTAGGGATAATAGGTAAGTATTCACATTGGCAGGATGTGACTAGTGGAGTCCCACAGGGATCTGTCATGGGGCCTCAATTATTCACAATATTTATTAACAACTTAGATGAAGGCATAGAAAGTCTAATATCTAAGTTTGCCGATGACACAAAGATTGGTGGCATTGTAAGCAGTGTAGATGAAAACATAAAATTACAAAATGATATTGATAGATTAGGTGAATGGGCAAAACTGTGGCAAATGGAATTCAATGTAGACAAATGTGAGGTCATCCACTTTGGATCAAAAAGGGATAGAACAGGGTACTTTCTAAATGGTGAAAAGTTAAAAACAGTGGATGTCCAAAGGGACTTAGGGGTTCAGGTACATAGATCATTGAAGTGTCATGAACAGGTGCAGAAAATAATCAATAAGGCTAATGGAATGCTGGCCTTTATATCTAGAGGACTGGAGTACAAGGGGGCAGAAGTTATGCTGCAGCTATACAAAACTCTGGTTAGACCGCACCTGGAGTACTCTGAGCAGTTCTGGGCACCGTACCTTCGGAAGGACATATTGGCCTTGGAGGGAGTGCAGCGTAGGTTTACTAGAATGATACTCGGACTTCAAGGATTAAGTTACGAGGAGAGATTACACAAATTGGGGTTGTATTCTCTGGAGTTTAGAAGGTTAAGGGGTGATCTGATCGAAGTTTATAAGATATTAAGGGGAACGGATAGGGTGGATAGAGAGAAACTATTCTGGGGATTCTAGGAGTAGGGGGCACAGTCTAAAAATTAGAGCCAGACCTTTCAGGAGTGAGATTAGAAAACATTTCTACACACAAAGGGTGGTAGAAGTTTGGAACTCTCTTCCGCAAACAGCAATTGATACTAGCTCAATTGCTAAATTTAAATGTGAGATAGATAGCTTTTTAGCAACCAAAGGTATTAAGGGATATGGGCCAAAGGCAGGTATATGGAGCTAGATCACAGATCAGCCATGATCTTATCAAATGGCAGAGCAGGCACGAGGGGCTGAATGGCCTACTCCTGTTCCTATGTAAGAGTAGGCCATTCAGCCCTTCAGGCCTGCTCCACCATTCAAAATGATCATGGCTGATCGTCTAACTCAGTACCCTGTTCCCACTTTTTCCCCCATATCCCTTGATCCCTTTAGCATTAAGAAACATATCTATCTCCTTCTTGAATACATGTAATGATTTGGCCTCCACTGCCTTCTGTGGTAGAGAATTCCACAGGTTCACCACCCTCTGAGTGAAGAAATTTCTCCTCATCTCGGTTCTAAATGGCATACCCCGTATCCTGAGACTGTGACCCCCTGGTTCTGGATTCCCCAGCTTTTACAGTCAGTTTTTATGTTCCCTGCTAGTTTACTCTCATACTCTATTTTTCCCCTCTTAATCAATCTCTTTGTTCTCCTTTGCTGAATTCTAAACTGCTCCCAATCCTCAGACTTGGATTGGGAGCAGTTTAGAATTCAGCAAAGGAGAATAAAGGTATTAGTGTAACCAGCTTGTGCCCTCTGGGTATTAGTGTAACCAGCTTGTGCACTGTGGATGTGCATTCTGGGTATTAGTGTAACCAGCTTGTGCACTGTGGATGTGCATTCTGGGTATTAGTGTAACCAGCTTGTGCATTGTGGCTGTGCTGTAAATAGTCTCTCTAGTGGATTCTGTCTCAGATTTACTGTTTTTGTTCTTGAGCCAGAATTCTACGTAGTTAACAATCTGAATAAGGGAATTGTTACAAAGCTATGTAATCACCATTACATAATGTCTATGTGTTGTCTAGTGGCACTGTATTGCTCATGACCAGATCCCTCTCATTATTTTACTCCTACACGAAACTAGAAACCCACCTGTGCATTCTGGATACGTATTGTACCATGCGTTTGTGTCACTACTTGACCTTGAGGAGTAACCACGGTAACAGGCTGATAAACTGCACCACCTATTGAATGAAAGTAGAGAGCTAGTAAGTCAGAAATACCTTCCCATTGTACACAATATAATTTCACTTCACAAAATATTTAGCAGCACAAAATGTTAGGTCCATGATGAACCTAATACTCCAGATGTTCAATCCTGGAAACAGGAGTCAGTGTGAACAGACCAAAAGTATGTCTAAAGAAGACTGAAATCCATCCAGACAAACCCTTCAATGTTGGAGCAACAATCTTGCTGCTCGATGGCATTGTGTAAACAAATATGAGACACCAAGAAGCAGGAAGTCTTCATGGGTCCCAGTCTGTGTTGGGAATATGGGAAATAGTTGGGAATATGGCAGAGTCCTGATGGTACACAGATCATGACAAGGATGAGAAAGGCATTTTTTCCCATCAAATCTCATCCCTCCAAAGACCTGATCTGCCCAATTATTTTGAATCTCCCTAATTTTTCTGACTCCACTGCTCTGCCCCACATATTATTCCAAACATGTATCGCTCTCATAAGGAGGAGGTGAAAGGGCAGGTGTTGCATCTCCTGCGCACGCACGGGAAGGTGCCGTGGGAAGGAGCGGGTATTTGGGGCGATTGAAGAGTGAACCAGGGTGCCCATCTTCCACACCAATGCTTCCGATATGTCTTCCTTTCTCCTTAACCGAGAATTCCCCTCCACTGTAGTTGATAGGGCCCTCAACTATGTCTGTCCCATTTCCTGCATTTCTGTCCTCACCCCTTCCCCTTTGGCCTCACCTTCCAACCCACCAGCCTCCACATTCAATGTGTCATCCTTCACCATTTCCGCCACCTCCAAACAAATCTTCCCCTCCCCTCCCAGCATTCCAAAGGGACCGTTCCCTCTGCGACACCCTGGTCCACTCTTCCATCACCCTCAACACCCGCTCTCCTCCCCATGGCACCTTCCCGTGCAAGGTCTCCTTTACATTAGGGAGACCAAATGCAGATTGGGTGATCACTTTGCTGAACACCTTTTCTCAGTCCATAAGCGTGACCCTGACTTTCCGGTTGCTTGCCATTTTAATTCTCCCTCCCATTCCTACTCTGACCTCTCTGTCCTCGGCCTCCTACGCTGCTCCAACGTAGCTCAACAAAAGCTCGAGGAACAGCACATAATCTTTCGTTTAGGCACTTTACAACCTTCCGGACTCAACACTGATTTCAGTAATTTCAGATCATAACCACTGCTCCCATTTTTCAGACAGCAGGTGCTGGTAATGATTCTGCTGTCGCCATTTACAGCTCCTCTAGACCCATCTTTTGTTTCTTTACTTGTCCCATTTCCACCCTCCTTGCCTTGCACCATAATCCCTTATGTTATTTAATCACTCCTACCTTCCACCCCATCAGAGACCTTCCCTTTTGTTCTTTCCTCCCCCTTTCCCTGGCTCTGTACTTGCTTAAAAACTGCTAAATCTTTAACTCCTTTCAGTTCTGATGAAAGGTCATCAACCTGAAACGTTAACTCTGTTTCTTTCTCCACAAATGCTGCCTGACTTGCTGAGTACTTCCAGCATTTTCTGCTTTTACTCTTCTTTCTGTTTCTTAATCATTTTTTTGTACTGAAGGGTGATGAATGTGTGCTAGGCCTTGTAACATAGGTTGAGAGGTCGGAGACAGAGAGTAGCAACAAAGGGAAAGTTTTCTGATTGATGGGATGTGACAAATGGTTCCCCCGGGGGACTGTTCTGGGGCCTCAGCTTTTCACCGTATATATCAATGAATTGGATGAAGGAATAGAGAGTTGTATATCCAAGTTTGCAGATGACACTGAGTTAGGAGGTACAGTAAGTTGTGTAGATGGCAGCAGGAGGTTACAAAGTGATATAGACAGATTAAGTGAATGGGGAAAAACTGCCAGATGGAGTTCAATGTGGAGAAGTGTGAGGTAATCCACTTTGGATTCAAGAAACATATATCAGAATATTTTCTTAATAGAGAGAGCAAAGAGATTTGAGTGTCCATGTACACAAATCATTAAAAGCTAGTGCACAGATACAAAAATAATCAAAAAGAAAATGGAATGTTGTCCTTTATCTTGAGGGGGCCAGAATACAAAAGGGGAGAAAGTTGTACAGAGCCTTATTTAAAACCCATCTGGAGTACTGTGTTCAATTCTGGTCACCACACCTCAGGAAAGATATATTGGCCTTGGAAAGGGTACAGAGCAGATTCACCAGAATAATACCAGGACTTGAAAGGTTATATTATGAGGACAGGTTGCATAAATTTGGCTTGTATTCCTTTGAGTTTGGAAGGTTGAGGGGAAATCTAATTGAGATATTTAAAATTATGGAGAGATTTAATAGGGTAGATACGGAGAAACTGTTTCCTCTGCTGGGGGAATCAAGAACAAGGGGGAACAATCTTAAAATTAGAGCTAGGCCATTTAAGAGTGAAATCAGGAAGCACTTTTTCATACAAAGGGTAGTGGAAATCTCAAACTCTCCTCCAAAAACCTGTGGATGCTGGGACAATTGGAGCTTTGAAGACTGAGATAGATAGACTTTTGTTTGGTAAGGGTATCAAGGGATACGGAACAAAGGCGGGTAAATGGATTTGAGGTAGAGATCAGCCATGATCTAACAAAATGGCAGAACAGGCTTGAGGGGCTGAATGGCCACCTCCTGTTCTCTATGTTCCTAGACACAAGACATATACTACCAAATTTTCAGTGGGCACCACTCATGGTAAGTCAGGCGGTGAGTTGTTTTATAAGGTCAAGATTGTTATATTGCACAGAATGTATGTGAGTTCCTTTAAAACCATAAAGTCTCATTGCTGTTAAGTAAACAGAGTCCTACAGAGGTTATTTAAGAGGTTGCTGAAGTTAATTAGGTGACAGCAGTTGGTTTCAGAATGTCCTAGTTCTGGTATTGTTTTTAAACTGGTTACTGGGAAACTTGACCTTAAGGATAAGTGGATAGTGATAAAGTGTTTGATTGGTTTGTGGGTAATTTGATTTGCATAAAACGAATCAAAAAGGCACAATAGATTTAAGTCTGATGTGTGTAATCCATAGTCGTATTGTTTTAGGTTTGTGTATGCTTTTGTGTTGTGCTGATGTTAGTATTATTGGTGTGTAATGTACATTCTTTGAGCTGTGTGGTGCTGTGGTGGGAGTTGGTAGCAGGTTAATTAGTGAGAGTAAATGGTAGGTAGTTTCTGGTTGATTTTGTGCCGTTGAGGTGAATGTGCTGGTTGGGGAGGAGATTGCGAGTGATCATAGGGTGGGGGAGTAAAGGATGGTCAGAAGGGTGGGAATGGCAGGAGGATAAAATGGGACGGGAATGAGTGGCATTGATGGGAATGGGGGTGATGTGGGAGATACTGTGCTTGTTTGTGTGGTAGGAGTGTGAAATAGCCTGGTGGGCAATGAGTGGTGTGGGCTGGGAATGGAGCAGAGATATGGGAGGTATGGTGGGCACTTTGCTGGTGGAAGGGGCACATTGTCAGATGGGAATGAGTAGGTGTGAATGGCCACTGGGAGCAGTCTATAGTCAGGCAGGGAAAGAGTGGGGTGGTTCAGGAACAGAGATGTAGTGGCTGTTTCTATGGCAGGAAGAACTAGTGGAACAGTGTGTAACGTCAGTACATGTAGAGGCACAGTGTTATGAGGGAGTAGGTTGAAACAGGTATATATTCAAGGGAGGCGTGACTAAAACATGCACCATTTTACTATATATTATTGTTGGTAGATAAAGCAACGTTGACTGAGGGTTTAAATAACAGACATATTTCCAGCCAGAGTTTAAAATGTTTAATGTGTGGTCTGGGAGTTACAATAAATGAAATGAAAAAAACATGCTGGGGCTACACAGAAGGTCCATCAACAAAGGGAAGAAACAGAAGAACCTTTCAGGTGTGGATGAAACCCTAAGTCAGGACTGAAAAAGTACAGTCCTAGTATCCCTTAACAGGACTGATCATTCAATTCTGGCAAAGGATTTCCAGCTGAATCATGAACCCTTTCCATGCATTTTCTATTTTTATTTCCGATTTTCAACATTTGCAGTTTTTAAAATCTTGAGTTACTATTAAAATAGTGTAAAACTCTTCAGATTATAACATATCTGAACAGAGAAATGAAAATTCAGACCTCGTTGCACAAGTTCCACTTATTCCTTCCGAACCCACAAATCTGTTAGCACAATAACCACTTAATGCTCCCCTTGTTCTGAAGATATCAAGGAGCCATTTTTTTTAAAAAAATTGTTCCCGGGATGTGGACAACATTGGCCAAGCAGCATTTAATGCCCAAAATCTGACGCCGAGCTACATAAGGAGATACATGAGGACAGGTAACCAATAGTCAAAAAGGTAGGTTTTAAGGAGTGTCTTAAAGGAGGAGAGAGAGGTAGGGAGGCGGAGAGCTTTAAGGGAGGGAATTCCAGAGATTAGGGCCTAGGCAGCTGAAGGCATGGCTGCCAATAGAGGAACGTAGAGAAATCTTGAGGGTTGTAGGGCTGGAGGAAGTTACAGATATAGGGAGGGGCAAGGTCATGGAGGGATTTTGAACACGAGGATGAGAATTTTAAAATTGAGGCATTGCCAGACCGGGAGCCACTGTAGGCCAGTGAGCACAGAGGTGATGAGTGAGCGGGACTTGGAGCGAGTTAAGATACGGGCAGCAGAGTTTTGGCGATCTCAAGTTTATGGTGGGTGGAAGGTGGGAGGCCAGTCAGGAGAGCATTGGAATAGTTAAGTCTGGAGGTAACAAAGGCAAGGAAGCGGGTTTCAGCAGCAGATGAGCTGAGGCAGGGGCGGAGACGGGTGATGTTACAAAGTGGAAGTAGGTGGTCTTGTTGTTGGAGCGGATATGGGGTCAAAAGCTCATCTCAGGGTCAAAGAGGACATCAAGGTTGCCAACAGTCTTCTTCAGCCTCAGACAGTGGTGAGGGAGAGGGATTGAGTTGGTGGCTTGGGAACGGAGTTTGTGCCAGGGACCGAAGATAATGGCTTCGGGCCTCCCAATATTTATTCGGAGGAAATTTCTGCTCATCCAATCGGATAAGCTGAACATGCCATTGTGGGATTTGAACTGATAACCTCTGGGATACCTGTCTGTAATAGCTCACATACCTGTTACAACTTGAGTAGGGTTTACTGTCGTCACTGTGACATTTCCCTGCTGCAAAGCCGAGGCAGGAACTACGATTCCCTGGGGACTAATAGTGCCAGGTAGGGCAGTGATGGTCGTGTTCTGAACAGGAAGCTGTTGGGAGAACATTTTAGCAAAAAATAAAGCACTCGTCAAGTAATTTCAAGAGATTGAAGAAGCACATGGGCAAAAGGTTCAGGTCACAAGAGTGTACCACTGTTACCGTTCCATCCCCCCCTCGCACCCACCCCCCCAACCCTGCCATCCACCAAGGTCACGCTATCATATAAGCAGATATAGGATAGTGTGAGACAACTCTTACAAAAGACGCTCGGACCACTTAAAGGAGCGACTGACCCCAGGGTAGTATCTACAGAAGACCCAAAATTGTTACACCCTGAAGTTCTATAATTAAGTGGTAATAAATAATGGCATTTAGAGATAGCACAGCCCCCAGATTTTGTTCTAAGTTTTGTGAATAGACAAATACCTCTGTATTTTCCTCTAATAGCCTGACAAGGTCAGGAACCAATGAACTTCAGCCAAAAGGAAGGCAAATGAATTTCTCCCAGACCACTGCCAATAGCAAACCAAGTGACCAGGTAATTCAGGTGGACCACAAAGGGTCTGCAGCTCCCATACTGCGGGACAGAAGTACAGACACGCCAGGGGTCTGTGCCCCAGAGGAGGAATATAGGCACATCTCGATTATCCATTGACCAAATGAACAATAATCATTGATTATAGAAACAGTATACAGGAGGAACATCCAAAATCTTTTTCTTCCTGGGTTATTTAGTTCAGAGAATTGTATTGGGGAATTGGGGAGGGGGGGGGGGGGGGTGTGTGCATAAGCTAAAGTAATACCTCTGTCCAAGAAGGGACAGAAGAATAAACCAGATAACTACATTGGGTAGTCCGATGTCCGTTGTGAGGAAACATTTATTTATAATTTGAGATCAAATTACTGAGCATTTAGAAATGCATGGGTTAATCAAGGACAGCCAGCACAGATTTATTAAAGAATCATAGAATCTTATAGCACAGAGAAGGCCATTCGGCCCATCATGTCTGTGCTGGCTCTTTGAAAGAGCTATCCAATTAGTCCCATTCTCCTGCTCTTTCCCCATAGCTCTGTAAATTTTTTCCCTTCAAATATTTATCCAATTCCCTTTTGAAAATTGTTATTATTGAATCAATTTCCACCACCCTTTCAGGACGTGCATTCTCGATCTTAACAACTCGCTGCGCAAAAAAAAATGTTTTCTCATGTCGCCTCTGGTTCTTTGGTTAATGACCTTAAATCTGTGTCCTCTGGATACCGACCCTTCTGCCACTGGAAACAGATTTTCCTTATTCACTATCAAAACTGTTCATGATTTTCAACAGCTCTATCAAATCTCCTCTTAACCTTCTCTGCTCTAAGTAGAACAACCCCAGCTTCTCCAGTCTCTCCAGATAAAACTGAAGTCCCTTATCCTGGTACCATTCTAGTAAATCTCTTCTGCACCCTCTCTAAGGCCTTCACATTCTTCTTAAAGTGCAGTGCCCAGAATTCCAGCTAAGGCCTAACCAGTGTTTTATAAAGCTTTAGCATAACTTCCTTGCTTTTGTACTCTGTGCCTCTATTTATAAAGCCAATGATCCTGTTTGCCTTTTTAACAACCTTCTCAACTTGTCCTGCCACCTTCAAAGATTTGTGTACATACACCCCCCGGTCTCTCGATTCCTGCACTTCCTTTAAATCTGTATCATTTAGTTTATATTGCTTCTCCTTGTTCTTCCTACCAAAATGTATCGCTTCACACTTCTCTGCATTAAACTGCATCTGCCATGTGTCTGCCCATTTCACCAGTCTGTCTATATCCTCCTGAAGTCTGTCACTATCCTCCTCACTGTTTACTACAACTCCGAGTTTTGTGTCATCTGCAAACTTTGAAATTAAATCCTGTATGTCCAAGTCCAGGTCATTAATATATATCAAAAGAGTAGTGGTCCTAATACCAACCCCTGGGGGACACCACTGCATACTTCCATGCTGAAAAACAGCCATTCATCACTACTCCCTGCTTTCTGTCCCTTACCCAATTTTGTATCCACACTGCCACTGTCCCTTTGATCACATGGGCTTTAATTTTGCTAACAAGTCTATTATGTAGCACTTTATCAAATGCCTTTTGAAAGTCCATATACATAACACGAACCGCATCAACCGAACCTCTGGTTCTTTTGCCAATTATCTTAAATCTGTGTCCTCTGGTTACCGACCCTCCCACCAAAACTCCATATAATTTTGAACACCTTAACCTTCTCTGCTCTAAGAAGAACAATCGCAGCTTCTCTAATCTCTCCACATAACTGAAGTCCCTTGCTTAAAGGCAAGTCAGAGAAACATAAAAAATTTATGGCACAGAAGGAGGCCATTTGGCCCATCATGTCCGCGCCAGCCTGATCCCACTTTCCAGCACTTGATCCGTAGCCTTGTAGGTCACGGCACTTCAGGTGCACATCCAGGTGCTTTTTAAAAAAATTAGTTGAGGGTTTCTGCCTCTACCACCCTTTCAGGCAGTGAGTTCCAGACCCCCACCACCCTCTGGGTGAAAACATTTTTCCTCAGCTCCCCTTTAATCCTTCTACCAATCACTTTCAGTCTATACCCCCTGGTTATTGACCTCTCTGTTAAGGGAAATAGATCCTTCCTATCCACTCTATCTAGGCCCCTCATAATTTTGTACACCTCAATTAAACGTGTGAATGGTATAGAGGGTGCAGAATTCTTAAATTGCATACAGGAGAATTTTTTTTAGCCAGTATGTAGCAAGCCCAACAAGGGATGGGGGGCAGTTCTGGATTTAGTTCTAGGAAATGAAGAGGGGCAGGTGGAAGAAGTAGCAGTGGGAGAGCATTTTGGTGGTAGTGATCATAATACAGTTAATTTTAGCATAGTTATTGAAAAGGACAAAGACGGAGCAGGAGTTAAAGTTTTCAATTGGGGAAAGGTCAATTTTACTCAACTGAGATGTGATTTAGCAGAAGTAAACTGGAAACAGCTGCTTGAAGGCAAATCAGTGTCAGAGCAGTGGGAGGCATTCAAAGGGGTTCAGGGTAAACATGTTCCCACAAAGAAAAAGGGAGGATATGCCAAATCTAGAGCCCCTTGGATGTCAAGAAGCATTCAGGGTAAGATAAGGCAGAAAATGAAAGCCTACGATAGACACCGGGAACTCAATACTACGGAAAGCTTAGAGGAGTACAGAAAGTCAGGAGTGAAATTAAAATGGAAATTAGGAAAGCAAAAAGAGAGGGCATTAAAAAATATTAGCAGGTAAAATCAAAGAAAACCCAAAGATGTTTTATAAATACATTAAGAGCACACTTCTCCGGATTGAATTCCATTTGCTTCTCTGCCCACCTGACCAGTCCATTGATATCTTTCTGCAGTCTACAGCTTTCCTCCTCACTATCAACCAGACGGCCAATTTTTGTATCATTTGCAAACTTCTTAATCATGCCCCCTACCTTTATAAAACACTGGTTCAGCCACAACTGGAGAATTGTGTCCAGTTCTGGGCACCGCACTTCAGGAAAGATGTGACGGCCTTAGAAAGGGTGCAGAAGCGATTTACTAGAATGATTCCAGGGATGAGGGACTTCAGTTACGTGGATAGACTGGAGAAGCTGGGGTTGTTCTCCTTGGAACAGAGACGGTTGCGAGAAGCTTTGATAGAGGTATTCAAAATCATGAAGGGTCTAGACAGAGTAGATAGAGAGAAACGGTTCCCATTGGCGGAAGGGTCAAGGACCGTGGGACATAGATTTAAAGGTGATTGGCAAAAGAACCAAAGGTGACATGAGGAAAACCTTTTTACGCAGCGAGTGGTAAGGATCTGGAATGCCCTGCCCGAGGGAGTGGTGGAGGCAGATTCAATCATGGCCTTCAAAAGAGAACTGGATAAGTATTTGAATGGAAAAAAATTGCAGGGCTACAGGGAAAGGGTGGGGGAGTGGGATTAGCTGGATTGCTCTTGCATAGAGCCAGCACGGACTTGAAGGGCTGAATGGCCTCCTTCCGTGCTATAACCTTTCTATGATTCTATACATTTCAGTCCAAATCATTAATATATATCACAAAATGCAAGGGACCTAGTACTGAGCCCTGCGGAACCCCACTGGAAACAGCCTTCCTGTCACAAAAACACTCGTCGACCATTACCCTTTGCTTTCTGCCACTGAGCCAATTTTGGATCCAACTTGCCACTCTCCCTTGGATCCCATGGGCTTGTACTTTTTTGACCAATCTGCCATGTGGGACCGTGTCAAAAGCCTTGCTAAAATCCATGTAGACTACATCAAATGCACTACTATCATCGACCCTCCTTGTTACCTCCTCAAAAAATTCAATCAAGTTAGTCAGACGCGACCTTCCCTTAAAAATGCAAGAGTTTTTAAAGAAGTGACCAATTGGATAAAGAGAATGTAGTAGATATAGTGCATATGCATTTTAGGAAGGTTTTTTTTAAAAACCAAAATTCAAGCATATGGTACAAGATGAAATGTAGCACCCTGGATAGAAAGTAGGCTGATGGATAGGAGCCAAATAATTAGGGTAAATGGGTGTGGCTTGGATTGGAGAAGGGTTTGAAGTTGTGTGTTCCAGGGGTCAGAAAATTTGGACTTGGGAATAGGGAGCACAATCTTAAAATTTGCTGATGACACAAAATATGAGGGGTTTGCGAGGAGGACTGTTAAAGACCAAGAACACGGACAGGAGGCAGATGTAATTTAAT
The DNA here is from genome assembly GCF_035084215.1 of Heptranchias perlo. Classification (NCBI taxonomy): domain Eukaryota; kingdom Metazoa; phylum Chordata; class Chondrichthyes; order Hexanchiformes; family Hexanchidae; genus Heptranchias; species Heptranchias perlo. The sequence continues at coordinate 76,426,620 of NC_090335.1, forward strand.
TAAGAGAAGTATGAGGTAATGCATTTTGGGAGGAAAGAGAAGGAATGGGAATATACATTCAAATGCTGAAGAGTGTGGATGACCTGAGAGTTTGGGGTTCAAATACAGAATTCCTTGAAATTGGAAGTGTATGTAGATAAACCATAAACAAGCCCAATAGCATTTTGGGCTGAATACAATAGCAAAGGGCTAATAAATTTATACAAGCCAATAGTTAGGTCACAGAGTGCTGTGCGTAGTGTTGGGCACCCCTTTATGGCTTTAATGTCCTTTCTATAGAGAACGTACAGCATATAGATTCACCAGGATGAAGCCAGGGAGAGGAAATTATAGTCAAGAGGAAACTAGGACTATTTTCCTTGGAGCAGAGAAGGCTAAGTGGAGATTTAACAGAGGTTTTTAAATCTATGAAGGGTTTTGATAGGGTGAACAGGGTAAATCTATTTCTTCTGGTTGGGGAGTCATTGACATAGCTGGCACTAAACACCGAAGCAAGAGATTAGAAGAAATTTTCTTTAGACAGAGGGTTGTTGGAGCAAGAAATACGTTGCCACAGGGAGTAGTTGAGATAGAGACTACTGAATATTTTAAGGTAAAGTTGAATAAATATTGGAAGTAGAGGAAGAAGCAGGGTCAAGAAGACAGTGGGATTAGTTTTGCATTACTCAAACAAAGAAATGGCACAGACACAATGGGCTAAAAGGCCACTTTCGGCTTTATAAACTCTTATGGTTCTAACATTGCTGGAAATAGTGACCCATCTCAGATACATTCTCAGCTGGTTTACAATCTTCACAAGGGCTCTTAGAGACAGCTGAGGCTTTGAGAGAGTCTCCAGAGTGAAGAGGAAGAACAGAATTTAGTGCTGTTGTTGCTAAATAGATCACATCTTGAGAGGGGGAAACTGAATTGTTGAGCCATTAGTGAGGCTGAGCTTTTCTTCCAACTGATAAGTGGTGGAAGTTATTACAATCTCATAACATTATGCCCAACACTTAGTTAAAAAAAATTAGGACTAAAACAACAGAGTTCCGGGAACAGGGCTCCTGCTCTATGAGAAGTGATAAGTCAGAACACAACCATGAATATAAAACCATTACAAGCTTCTCATTCATCATTCAAGTTCCTAAAGTATATTACGTTTCTCACTTAAAGATCCTGCATCAACCACATCATTTTCCCACTTCCCAAATAATCACATTTTCACTCCCATTTCCAGAATGATCACTTCTTCACACAATCATAAATGAAACCCGGGTGGAATTTGAGACGTTAAATTAATGCACTATTCGTGGATTGTAAAGGGGAGGTGAGGCAGTTTATAGAGGGGGCATCATTCATTACCTGTGTTTGAACAGATGCGTAAGGACCTCCTGGATCACTGCTCAGTAAGTTTTCACTGTTCATTTTAGTTTTCAGACAGGCAATGTAACGGTTGCAGAAATCTTTGCACAGATCATTAACCTTCTCCAGCTCCAACAGATGAATACGCAACACTTGGATTGCTTTCACCATCTATACAGAGCCAAAAGAAAGATGAAATAAATAGTGGACAGCACAATGAAGCCAAGCTAATCAATGCTAATGTAACCGTCCGTAAACTCGTTATAGAAACTGGAGTAGCAGAATAAGAGTAGCTAACAGCTGCAACGTTTACTCCTAGATTTACAATAACTTTCGGGAGACAGAATCTAGAGACTGCAGTCATATTTATACTAACTGGGAGGAATCAGTTTCCATGTTGAAGGAATTATTACCATTAACTCCACTACTAAATCCCTCAGTGGAAAAGGTTTAAAGTAGATTCACACAAATATCACCAGTATTGAGAGGTAATAGCTAGGAGGAAAGATTTTTAAAAATAGGGCCGTGTTCATTAGAGAAGAGGTTAAGGAGGGTTCTACTAGATCTATTCAAAATTATGAAGAGAGAGTTTGAGAGGGTAAATAGGGAAAGATTATTTCCACTAGTCAGTGAACTAGTAACAAGAGTCAGAAACTTCATTAGAATATGGAATTCATTACCACAAGTGGCTTCTGAAACTGAGTCGATCATGGAATTTGAGTGAAATTAGAGAAATACTTAGAGTAAAAAATATTAAAGGGGATTAGAGTAGACAGTGTCTCCAATGTGGAGCTAGCACTGGAACAAGGATGAGGGCCGAATGGTCTCAGTCTGTACCAAAAGTTATTAAAAAAAAACATTGTATGTAATATTGAAAAAAAAACTCAAATTGAATGCACGATCATTCTTATTTATTCTAGATTCTGTCACGTCAGTTAAGAAATCAATTCCCTGATCCAGGCAATGCAGCCTCCCTCCATCCAGCCTCTGTCGCAGTCTTAATTAGCGACTGTGAAACTGTCAGCTCGTTGTGGCTCTGCTCACCTACCCACGTACATAGGAGCATGGCACTGCTAATTTAGAACTTGGCAGATTGTGAGCACAAGAATTGCAACACTGAGCACTGGCACAGTAAAGGCCAGAGTAAGTTGAGCAGTAGACAGTACTGATGGCAAGTATTTACCCATTTGTAGCCTTTAGTTTTAAAAAATAAGCATCACTTTTAAAATAATTGTATGTAAGGGCTCTACGTACAAGCCCCTATTCAGTCCATTTCCCTGAACAAACAGTGGAATAGGCTCACAGCACCATGTCTTTGTGAGGATTTTGGACATTAGGTCAGACCCCATTTTACTCTTTTGAACTGCTGGACGTTTCAACGTAAAGGGTTAGCTAGTCCCTTTAAGGAATTGGACATTCCCTTGGACAGTACATTTGAAAGCAAGGGTTAACTCGCCCCTTGACATTACCTTTGGGCATTTGAACAGTATAAATTCACAACTGTAAAGACAGCAAAGTGCAGTTGGTTTAGACTGGACACTTAGACATCAGTTTAAAACTGCAAAAGCAGCAAAGTACAGAAACATCAACAAGCTGCGGTTTTCAATAAAGCACGAAAGACAGAAGCTTTAAGAAGGTTCTAATGACGTTGGTTCTTTGGTGCTCAACAACAACCTGGTTCTCAAAACAAAAGAAGCAGAGGGAGTGGGTTCACACGGTTCTTTAGTGGTACAACCAACCATCCGTCACTAATGCTACGAGGGGTGAGTGGTCAAACTGGGCCTTCTCCTAACTTGGAGTGCACCCTGTCAGCTAAAAACCATATAAAGATAGGACAACGTAGAAGCTTAAACGGCCAACAGTTGCAGGAGCAACAGTTGAACAATTACTGCCGTATGAGCTCCTCCAACAATGAGTACTCCGATACTTTGCTTCTGAACGTTGACAAAAAGGCTTTACTTCTGCACTTCGACAAAACAGACTGTACTTTCTGCACTTTGACAAAAAGACAAACCTTGATGAGAAGACATAGAACTTCGATACTTTACTACTGAACCGGAAGGAAGAGGCAAACTTTGATGAGACAAAGAACCTCAACATGTCACCTCCTACCACGTCAGGATGGCTTTCTTTGTTTGAACTATTGTCCAGGTCCACAAATCTCTGGGAAAAAGCCAAATTTCCTACACTTCTACCACTGTTGTGAGTAGAATATGTCCCCTGTTTGTTTCGCAAATACCTAGCAAAAACTGAATACCGCCGACACTAGTTAGCTTCTCCCTTCAGGCAGAGCTCCTGCCAGCTGCTCACAAATGAAGCTTCGGAAAAGTTTCCTGAAGACAGCAGTAAGCATAATACTGGAAGTATGGCACTCCCGTGGAGGCAGGAGCCGTGTGCAGGCAGCTACCAATACACCACAACCCACCAGGTTATCGATTTCTGGATCTTCGCTGAAAAATGGCTTCCCTTCTTTTTCCTGTTTGCGGACAAAGTTTTCGATATCTACATCGAAACTGGCCGAGGTGATGCACTCAGAGCCTTGGGTGGACTGCTCACACTTCTCAAACAGAAGAGCCAAGAGTGGGAACAGAGGATGTCTGCAAAAAAATACAGGATAGTATAAGCATCTGCTGCACCAGTCAGTTACTGACCCACACTCTGTCCTCGAAACTTAAACCAAGAGGGAATGTTACAGATAGTCATTTTTATTATAATCTTCCATCTGTACTTTTTTCATTTTTTGTGAATTCCTAAGCCTTCAGGGGGAGGTAGAAAGCCCTGGGAAACGGAACATCGTCTCACTTATGGCACAAGAATTCTGTCCACAGCTCAGGACAGCACAACCTACAGCATTTTCCCCACTTCTCACGACAGCCATCGTGTAACCTCTTCAGTTAACACTGTCACTGGAAGGGCACTTTCTGTGTTGAGGACCCTTACCCACTAGCAGTCCTGCAAAGGCTGTCAAACCTTGTTCTACATGGTATGTACATAGTCACGGTACAGAAGAGTCTTTCAGTCCATTAGTCTGAGCTGGCTTGATGAAAGATTCACCACCCCACTCAGTCCCCATTATGTGTGTCTTTTAAATTAAGAATGCATCTCCAATGTAATATCTTCAATATAGTGAATCTTTTTCATTCATTCTAGAGATGTCCGTGTCGCTGAAGAGGCTGGCATTTAGTGTCCATTCCTATTTGCCCTCGAGAAGGTGGTGGTGAGCTTTCTCGAACTGTTGCATTATTCCTTGTAGTGGCTTTGATTCAACTGAGTAGCTTGCTGGCCATCTCCCAATCACTAAGATAGGGATCGCTCCAGGCCTCTCCCAATCACTGTCAGATAGGGATCGCTCCAGGTCTCTCTCCCAATCACTGTCAGATAGGGATTGCTCCAGGTCTCTCTCTATCACAGTCGGATGGGGATTGCTCCAGGTCTCTCTCCCAATCACTAAGATAGGGATCGCTCCAGGCCTCTCCCAATCACTGTCAGATAGGGATCGCTCCAGGTCTCTCTCCCAATCACTGTCAGATAGGGATTGCTCCAGGTGTCTCTCTATCACAGTCGGATGGGGATTGCTCCAGGTGTCTCTCCCAATCACTGTCGGATCGGGATCGCTCCAGGCCTCTCTCCCAATCACTGTTGGATCGGGATCGCTCCAGGTCTCTCTCCCAATCACTGTCGCTTAGGGATTGCTCCAGGACTCTCCCAATCACTGTTGGATAGGGATCGCTCCAGGTCTCTCTCCCAATCACTGTTGGATAGGGTTTGCTCCAGATCTCTCTCCCAATCACTGTCGGATCGGGATCGCTCCAGGTCTCTCTCCCAATCACTGTCGGATCGGGATCGCTCCAGGTCTCTCTCCCAATCACTGTTGGATCGGGATCGCTCCAGGTCTCTCTCCCAATCACTGTCGGATGGGGATTGCTCCAGGTCTCTCTCCCAATCACTGTCACTTAGGGACTGCTCCAGGACTCTCCCAATCACTGTCGGATAGGGATTGCTACAGGTCTCTCTCCCAATCACTGTCGGATGGGGATCGCTCCAGGACTGTCCCCCATTCAGTGGCTTTGAGACAACGTTAAATAATTGCAAACCTGTTTTAAACCCAATAACTGATCTGTGTAAAAGTAATTAGATTTGATAGAACTAAAAGAGCAAGGTGTCACAGGTAATAGATTTTGCTGTAAACATGGTTGCACTGAAAGCAGTAAGTGGCCCGTGTAACACTGATATCTAACGACTAAGAAGCCGCAGAGTGACTCTGGCACAGGTAGTGTAGTGTGGGAATTTACCTGCACTCAATACCTTTTCCAATACTTCCTTATTAGATTTGCTCTTAATGTGTGAACTCTCACTTACATTCACACTTTGGCACATATTATAGGATTACTCAATTAATGTCACATTAGTTAAAATACCAAGGTCATTACGATGCATCGTTTGTCGAGCTGAATCATAAGGCTAAGCTATTGGCAACTACATTTAAAAAGATATCCCTTTAAAAACATGAAATAAAAACAGAAAATGCTGGAAATACATAGCATGTGTAATGAGAAGATCGGGTAATGGTTCAATCTCTGTCAGGTGGATCTCTACACAAAATGATAGCATCTGTGAACAGAAAATACAGGTTACCGTTTTGGGTGGGAAACAGTAACCTGTTTATCTCCACAGAAGCTGACGAATCCACTGTATATCTCCAGCACTTGCAGTTGTTTTTTTTTTACATTTGAACTCTAAGATGCACAGCTGTTGCTCAAACTGCAGAAGTGTTTGGTGAAGCTGCCTGTGGCTCTACCTATAAATGGCTCCTTTATCAGCTTCCATAGATGTCTGGGACTCCGCAGGGACAGGGCTCGCAGCATCAGGGTCGGATTTGGTGCAGCTGGGGCCTGGCTCAGTGTTGCTGGACATCTGAGGTACGACCGGCATCTGGAAACACAGATCAAACACAGCAGGTCAGTGAACGCTTCAACACTTCTCAAACTGAATGACAAATTACAACAAGGGATCACCTCACTCACACCTTCACCAGCTGCTGCTGAACTGAAACGTCAGTTCGGTTTCCTCAGATCAGCAATGTAAGTCTCCAAACCCAGGTTTGCTCATGGGGCTGTCCCTGCCCCTTCACTCCCAAGTCCCCAGTTTCGGGTTTCCCTAACCCTTCACTCCCAAGTCCCCAGTTTCGGGTTTCCCTAACCCTTAACTCCCAAGTCCCCAGTTTCGGGTTTCCCTAACCCTTAACTCCCAAGTCCCCAGTCTCAGATTTCCCTAACCCTTAACTCTCAAGTCCCCAGTCTCGGGTTTCCTGATGCCCCATCACATGCCTGTAACTAATTCAACTGGAACATCTACCTACTGTAAGGTAATCCCCAAATTGATGAGAACACCACTACAGGTTAGATATCATCTACAAGGCAGGATATTTTGGAAGAGGAACTGTGGGTGAAGAGAATGCCAAGTGAAGCCACCAAATTTGCAAGGAAATATCCTGTGCCATGTCGCGCAAAATCTGATGCCCTGGCTTCTAGCAAGTACCAGGCAACTGAACTTTGTTTAATGTTATTGCTTCTTTCGGTTTGTGCCTGCTAGTTTTCGCCCCTGCTAATACTGTGAGAGTGTTGGGAGTATTGACCCTTACTGGGGTACGCTGCACTCACTGGTACTTCGCTCAATTGCTTATTCTTCACATGACTCTAGACAGTGAATTATATAATTATATTAAAGAGCATGGGAAGCATTCAGGAGTGTGGGGTTGGTGCACACTTCAGCTTCAGTATATGTCAACATGGTTAGTCCCCTATGTTACTGAATTACCAATTCCAGCATGCTGCTAGGGCAAGGGAAGGCACCTCCCCGAGAGGGTTATTTTACCACAGAGGGTTTCACAACTGAACTAGATCCTGTCCTCACCAGTGTCCACACATGTTCACTTCCTAGTAGCGTTCAATGGAGTGTGATCAGGTGATTTCTTCCCTCCCCAACGCAGTGACCCCGAGGCAAATTTTAGCATTCCTCCATCGGCACAGGCTGGGGACAGAACCATGGAAAGCCCTAGTTTAACCAGCTGAAGCCAATTTTCAGAAGGATATATAAATATCTTACTCTCTCTACTGTCACGGGCCAGATACCACCTATGCTTAAGAAGAGGACCTGTCCCAAGGCCTGAGCCAATGTCACCCTGCACCAGCACTATGAGGCACATGACCATGGTCTGGGGATGGTTCTCCCTCTGGGGGAGGTGCCTGCCCTTTATCCTTCACCCTTTCCCTTGCCCTAGTAGCGTGCTGGGATTGGTAATTCAGTAACACAGGGGATTAACCATGCTGACATACTGAAAGTGAAGAGTGGTCCAACCCCACTCTCCTGAATGCTTCCAACGCCCTTTAATATTTCTCTTTTTCATGCAACTATCTCATTCCCTTTTAAAAAAATAATTTATAGACTCTGCTCCAACAACGGTTTGCGACACAGAATTCCACGCTCTCACCACCCTCTCAAGAATGTTTTTTCCAATCTCCCTTTGAATTAATTTTCAAAGAATCATAGAAATATACAGCATCAACGGAGGCCATTCAGCCCATAATCCCTGTGCCGTCTCTTTGAAAGAGCTATCCAATTAGTCCCATTCTCCTGCTCTTTCCCCATAGCCTTGTAAATTTGTCCCCTTCAAGTATTTATCCAATTCCCTTTTGAAAGTTATTATTGAATTTGCTTCCACCGCCCTTTCGGGCAGTGCATTCCAGATCAGAACAACACACTTTGTAAACAATTTTTTCCTCATGTCGCCTCTTATTTTTGCCAATGACCTTAAATCTGTGACCTCTGGTCACTGACTCTTCTGCCACAGGAAATAGTTTCTCCTTATTTATTCTACCAAAACTGTTCATGATTTTGAACACCTCGATCAAATCTCCGCTTAACCTTCTCTGCTCTAAGGAGAACAACCCCAGTTTCTCTAGTCTCGCCACATAACTGAAGTCCCTCATCCCTGGTACCATTCTCATAAATCTCTGCACTCTCTCTAAGGCCTTGCCATCCTTCCTAAAGTGTGGTGCCCAGAATCGAACACAATACTCCAGCTGGTCTAACCAGTATGTTATAAAGGTTTAGCATAGCTTTCTTGCATTTGTACCCTATGCCTCTATTAATAAAGCCAAGGAATCCATATGCCTTTTTAACAGCCTTAACTTAGCACCTTCAAAGACTTATGTACGTACACCCCTAGATCTCTTTGTTCCTGCACCCCCTTTAAATTTGTACCATTTAGTTTATATTGCCTCTCCTCATTCTTTCTACCAAAATGAATCACTTCACACTTCTCTGCGTTAAATTTCATCTGCCATGTGTCTGCTTATTTCACCAGTCTGTCTATGTCCTCCTGAAGTCTGCTACTATCCTCCTCACTGTTTACTACAATTCCGAGATTTGTGTCCTTTGCAATTTTGAAATTATATCCAACTCCAGGTCATTACTATATATCAAAAAGAGCAGTGGTCCTAATACCAACCCCTGGGGGGACACCACTGTATACTTCCCTCCAGTCTGAAAAACAACCGTTCACCACTACTCTCTGCTTTCTGTCCGTTAGCCAATTTCGTAGCCACACTTGCATTGCCCCTTTAATCCCATGGGCTTCTATTTTGCTAACAAGTCTATTACGTGGTACTTTATCAAATGCCGTTTGAAAGTCCACATACAAAACATCAACTCTAAAAGTTTCCCCACCACCGCCATTAGACTGACTGGCCAGTAGTTGCCGGGCTTATCCCTCTCCCCTTTGTTTAACAGGGGTATAACATTTGCAATCCTCCAGTCCTCTGGCATCACTTCCATACCTAAGGAGGATTGGAAGATTGTAGCCAGAGCCTCTGCAATTTCCACCTTATTTCTCTCAGCAACCTAGGATTTTGTGATTATTTTAAATCTGTTCCCTCTCGTTACCATCTCAGCGACCAGTGGATCTACGTTCATCAGAACCCTTCATTATCTCTTCAGCTCCAGTGAAAAAAGCTTTAACTTCTCAAGTCTCTTTCCATAACTCCACATCTTTGGCAACATCCTAGTGAACCTACATTGCAATTATACCCTTTCTATATGGGTTGTCCAACATTGCACACAATACTCCAGTTACAGTCTAAGTAAGGTCTTGTACAAGTTCAACACCCTTGCTTTTACATTCCAAGTCTCTAGACACAACACTATGAAGTCTATTTATGGCCTTATCTACTTGCGCTGCCACCTTTATTGACCTGTGTATCTGCACACCAAGATCCCTCTGCTCCTCTATTCCATTTAAAATCTTCCCATTAATGATGGAAACCCTATCCCTAGTCTTACTTCCATTTAAATTTTTCTACATTGAACTGCATCTGCCAACCCGCCTCTCTATCCATGTCCTCCTGCGGTCTTTTACAACCCGCGTAACAATTTGACATATCTCCCAATTTGGCACGATTAAATTTAAGTATTGTTCCCTCATTTCCCAAGTTCAGTTCATTCTTGTACATAGTAAATAAGAGTGGCCTCAACACAGACCCCTGTGGAACCCCACTCACCACATCTTTCCACTCTGAGAAACTCCCTTACCCCTGCCCTCCGACCACCTCTATTCATGTGGCTGCACTTCCCTTAGTTCTGTGAACCATTATCTTTGCCCAAGTGCTTATGTGATACCTTACCAAACGCGATTTGAAAATCTAAATGAACCTCATCCACTGCGTTTCCTTTATCTTCAAAGAATTTGATACGATTGGTCAAGCACAACCTGCCTTTTAGAAATCTGTGCTGACCGACCCTGATTAACTCCTGTTCTCCAAGTGCTTAGTAATTTCATCCCCATATTATATGCACTCTACTCGTTTACCAACAGCTGAAGTACACGGCCTGGCTAGTAATTTCCTGCCTTATCCCTTTCTCCTATCTTAACGAGGGCAGTCTGATTTGCCATTACACTATCCTCTGGAACAATTTTTCTTTGAACAGCACTTTGGAAAATTAGTCAAAGCCTCTGCTATTGCTTCCTTAGCTTTCCTCAGGATCCATCAGGTCATAGAATCATAGAAAATTTACGGCACAGAAGAAGGCCATTCAGCCCATCGTGTCCGCGCCGGCCGAAAATGAGCCACCCAGCCTACGGCACTTCAGGTGCATATCCAGGCACTTTTTATATGAGTTGAGAGTTTCTGTCTCTACCACTCTTTCAGGCAGTGAGTTGTCGAATTTAAGTTTGAGTAATTTATTTAATCCCATCTCTCTGAATATTAACTCCCACTAACTGTTCCACGCGCACCTCTATTGATTCTACAATCCCAATATCTACCTGCTCAGTGAAACTGAGGCAAAGTCCTTACTAATGGCATCTCTGCCATTTCCCCCACCCTCCACTACAAGCGTACTTCTTTCTCTCTTAGAAGCCCTACCTTGCTTATAGTCTGGCTACTAATGTGCCTACAGAAAGCCCTTTTATGTTCTTATTTTCTCTTGTAATCCCTCTTAACTTTTTCTGTAACTTTCCTGTATTCCTTAGATCTCCCTATTCATCTATGGAACCCCACCTTCATTACACTCCGCTTTTCCTTTCTTGGAATATACTTGATTTGTACCCTTCCAATTCCCAGTTCAAGATTTCCCATTGCAGATATATGGTTCTATTTGTCAATCTTTCCTTCCATTTAATTTGGACAAGGTCTTTTTTTATAGTACCGATTTAGAAATGGTTGCCCTCTGTATAGTTCAGAATACATGTGCTGTCTTCATGCAATGACAAGCAGCCTTCAGTAAAGTCACCAGAGCACATGCACTATGCAGCACTGTGATACTTGGCTTCAATTGGACTTTTTTGCATTTCCCCTTAATCCTAGGTTGTTAAAACAAGAAAACAATTCCAAGGTGCTCTGTAAACAAGCCAAAATGTAATAACAGTGGCCAATGGATATTGAGTGTGCAGAATACAACAGAACTACCATCACAAGCCCACTTCCAACAATCATTACATGGAGCCTGGAGTACATGACTGGCACACAGTTTACATTTGATGGGAACTCAACACATTCTCATCATTTATACCCGACTCAGCCTCATTCCCTGTTCACATAACAGACAGCATCAGACTATCATCCTGAAGCATACTGATCAGAAAGCGACTGGGGAACAGTCCAACTGTCAATAACTCCTGGCTTCATCCAAACTAGCTCAAGGAGATAGAAGGCTCTATTCCAAAATTAAAATCGGTAAAAATATCTGCACAGGGATTTCACAATCTTAATGCAAAATTGCTGAATATTCAGATTTAAACTGCAAACAGAATTCTGATCAATTTCCTATTCTTAAGGACAAGATGGAGATAAGCAAATCAAAACTTGCATAAATTGAGTTAGATTTTATTCCCCCTCAAAAGTCAAGATTATTACAAGCAAGCAATCGGGACAGGGTGCTACTGAGAAATTATTCACAGTTCTATGTAAAAACTGAATAAGGATTCAAAATATTTGCTTCTAAAAATACATGTGGATTTTTACCTCAGAATTTTAGAAATATATTCAGCACCCAAATCTAAATCTTTACCCAACCAGATGCTGTCCTATATAATCGCCAACAGCGGCTCTAGCCATTACTGTTCGAGTTTAACAGTGAGACGATTACACCGACCTTTGAGATACGTTGCCTGTTCACAGCATAACCCCACACACTCTGGGCTAGTGCATTGCCAACCTCTTGCAGTACGCGGACAATTCTATTTAGACTCTTACATTCAGTGGGAACAGCTGACTGCCCGGAACATGACAAGCTGAGTCGCTTTTGCTTCTCTCACAGGGAGAACAATGAATGGTTGTATAAAAAAACATTTACAACTTTGTAATGACTCTTTGATATGTACTTATTACACCCTGCGGCAAAATACTGTTGCCATGAGTAACTACTGCAATTAGAGTAAAATTGCAAGAGTAATTGAAGAGGAGCTGTACATTCCAAGAGGGTTTGAGGGGGCAGGGGAAGAGACAGATGCCAGCACTGATGTAAATTCTGGAGTGCTGGTAAACATTGGTAGTTGTCCAATTACAGCACGCGCAGCCAGGACCAAGTACGACACCCTCTTAGGCTTTCCACCCTTAAATGTCAGGCATTGCCCCTGTCTTAATCTCTACTGTTCCTAAATATGGGATCCCCGATACCCCATTTATACTTATAAAGTGTTAGTTTGAAACTATAGTGACAGATAATACCCTATACAACCTTGTAATGCTGCTTTAAAAGTGGTGTAAAGATTTACCAGCTCCTATTTGGCCTCCTGTTGTTCTGAAATTACTTTTAGAGAGTATAAAAGCACGATTGATAACTCCTGGAACTGCCAAAAACAGCTTTCGGCATGAAAGAGAAAACCAAGCTTCTTGGAGTCAACTTTAGCAATAGAGGCGATGGAGCATTCCATTTAAAATGAGGGGAGATAGTGAGGCCATGAATGTCAATGGGGAAACCATCAAAGGTAAGAGGTGGGAGAAACCAAGAAACTATAGCTTTGAAGAATTGAAAGAAACAAGGAGGTCCATTGCGCCAGTGAGAGGCACAGAAGAATGGGGATAGAGGTTGCCTGAACTGAAGGCGTGCAGTCCAATGAAAGTTGTTGAATGCAGAATGGAATCAACAAAGAGTGGATGATGAGTGAAAGAGGTTACTGATAAGGAGAAGGAACCAAGTGGGAGAGAGGAAAGAACCATGAGTTATAGGAAAAGAGAGGATGAACCATTATCTACTGCACAGACAGAGCTATTTGAAAGGGAACTAGACAGCCATGAACAGAGCTTTGCTGGGAGGCCATAGGGGCTGATTTTATAGAATCAGATGACAGAGCACATTAGGAGGCCATTTGGCCCATCGGCCTGTGCCGGCTATTTGAAACAGCTATCCAATTAGTCCCACTCCCCTACTCTTTCCCCATAGCCCTGAACATTTTTCCCCTTCATGTATTTATCCAATTCCCTTTTGAAAGTTATTATTAATCTGCTTCCACCACCCTTTCAGGCAGTGCATTCAAGATCATAACAACTCGATGCTTAAAATTTTTTTCCTCATGTCGCCTCTGATTCTTTTGCCAATTACCTTAAATCTGTGTCCTCTGGTTACCTTCTGCTACTGGAAACAGTTCCTCCTTATTTACTCCATCAAAACCCTTCATGATTTTGAATACCTCTACCAAATTCCTCTTAATCTTCTCTGTTCTAAGGAGAACAACCACAGCTTCTCCAGTATCTTCATGTAACAGAAGTCTTTCATCCATGATACATGGTGAATCTCTTCTACACCCTCTCTTAAGGCCTTGACACTCTCCCTCAAGTATGGCGCCCAGAATTGGCCATAATACTCCAGCTGGGGACTAACCAGTGTGTTATCAAGGTTTAGCATTACTTCCTTGGATTTGTACTCTATGCTTCTATTTATAAAGCCAAGGTTTCCATATGCTTTCTTCTCAACTTGTTTTGCGACCTTCAAAGACTTGTGCATGTACACCCCCAGGACTCTCTGTGCCTGCACCCCCTTTAAAATTATTCCATTTAGTTCATATTGCCACTCCTTATTCTTTCTACCAAAATGAATCGCTTCACACTTCTCTGCATTAAATTTCATCTGCCATGTGTCTGCCTATTTCACCAGTCTATATGTCCTCCTGTTACTATCCTCCTCACTGTTTACTACAATTCTGAGATTTGAAATTATATCCAACTCCAGGTCATTAATATTTTCAAAAAGAGCAGTGGACCCAATACCAACCCCTGGGGGACACCACTGCACACTTCCCTCCAGTCTGAAAAACAACCGTTCACCACTACTCCCTGCTTTCTGTCCCTTAGCCAATTTTGTATCCACGCAGCCACTGTCCCTTTAATCCATTTTGCTAACAAGTCTATTATGCGGTACTTTATCAAACGCCTTTTGAAAGTCCATGTACACATCAATGCCACTACCCTGATCAAAGAACTCAATCAACTTAGTCAAACAAGATTTGCCTTTAACAAATCTGTGCTGGCTTTCATTAACCCATATTTTTCCAAGTGCCAATTAATTTTGTCCCGGATTAATGTCTCTAAAAGTTGCCCCACCACCGATGTTTTGCTGACTGGCCTGTAATTGATGGGTTTATCCCTCTCCACTTTTTTGAACAGGGGTGAAACATTTGCAATCCTCCAGTCCTTAGGCACCACTCCCATATCCAACGAGGATTGGAAAATTGTGGCCAGACCCTCCGCTATTCCCACCCTTACTTCCCTCAATAGAATCATTGAATGGTTACATTGAATGGTTCCTGAAACCATTCTAGTAAATCTTTTCTGCATCTTCTCTAAGGCCTTCACATCCTTCCTAATGTGCAGTGCCCAGAATTGGACACAACTCTGGTTGTGGCCGAACCAGTGTATTATAAAGGTTCAACATAACTTCCTTGCTTTTGTACTCTATGGCTCTATTTATAAAGCTCAAGATCTCCTATGCTTCTTTAACTGCTTTCTCAACCTGTCCTGCCACCTTCATAGATTTGCGCCCCAGGGTCGCCCCGTTTCCTGCACCCCCTTTAGAATTGTACCATTTAGATAATATATTGCCTCTCCTCATTCTTCCTACCAAAATGTATCACGTCACAGTTCTCTGCATTAAATTTAATCTACCATGTGTGTCTGCCCATTCCAGCAGCCTGATTATGTCCTCTTGAAGTCTATTACTATCACTGTTTACTACACTTCCAAGCTTTGTTGTGGAGATGCCGGTGATGGACTGGGGTTGACAATTGTAAACAATTTTACAACACCAAGTTATAGTCCAACAATTTTATTTGAAATTCACAAGCTTTCGGAGGTTTCCTCCTTCCTCAGGTGAATGTTGTGGAAATGAAATCCTCGAACCCTTCGCATTTATAAATCACAGAACAATACCTGGTGATTACAGATAGTCTTTCCAACTGCCCGTTGCCAAGGCAATCAGAGTGTGCAGACAGAGAGGTGTTACCTACAAGGCCACCGAATATACAAACACCAAAAAAAACAGAGAGAGAGAGGCAGAAACATAGAAACATCCGGAAGGAAGAGAAAGACAGCAAATGACCCGCTATATTAAAAACAGATGACATTTGTTCGCTGATGGGGTTACGTGTAGCATGACATGAACCCAAGATCCCGGTTGAGGCCGTCCTCATGGGTGCGGAACTTGGCTATCAATTTCTGCTCGACGATTTTGCGTTGTCGTGTGTCTCGAAGGCCGCCTTGGAGTATGCTTACCCGAAGGTCGGTGGCTGAATGTCCTTCATCTGCAAATTTTGAAATTATGCCCTGTACACCCAAGTCCAACTCATTAATATATATAAAAAAAAGCAGTAGTCCCAGTACTGACCCCTGGGGAACACTATTGTACACCATCCTCCAGTCCGAAAAACAACCGTTCACCACTACTCTCTGTTTGCTGTCACTTAGCCAATTTCGTATCCATGTTGCCACTGTCCCTTTTATTCCATGGACTTCAATTTTGCTGACAAGCCTATTATGTGCACTTTATCAAAACGCCTTTTGAAAGTCCATATACACAACATCAACCCTCTCCATTACCTCATCAAAAAACTCCAACAAGTTAGTCAAACACGATTGGCTTTTAACAAATCCATGCTGGCTTTCCTTTATTAATCTACACTTGTCCATGTGACTATTAATTTTGTCCCAAATTATCGTTTCTAAAAGCTTCCCCACCACCAAGGTTAAACTGACTGGCCTATAATTGCTGGATTTATCCTTACCCCCTTTTTTGAACAAGAGTGTAACATTTGCAATTCTCCAGTCCTCTGGCATCACCCCATATCTAAGGAGGATTGGAAGATTGTGGCCAGCACCTCTGCAATTTCCATCCTAACTTCCCTCAGCAACCTAGGCTGCATCCCATCTGGACCGGGTGACTTATCTGCTTTAAGTACAGATAGCCTTTCTAAATTTGAGGCGCAATAATCCAAAACAAAATTAATTGGCACTTGGAAAAGTATGGGCTAATAAATGAAAGTCAGCACAGATTTGGAAAGAAAAATCGTGTTGGACTAACTTGATTGTGTTCTTTAATGAATTAACACGGTTGATGAGGGTAGTATCGTAGTACGGTACAGCATAGAAGGAGGCCATTTGGCCCACATGCCTGTGCCGGCTCTTTGAAGGAGCTATTCAATTAATCCCATTCCTTTGCTCTTTCCCGTAGCCCTGTAAATTTTTTCCCTTCAAGTATTTATCCAATTCCCTTTTGAAAGTTACTATTGAATCTGCTTCCACCGCCCTTTCAGGCAGCGCATCCAGATCATAACAACGCGCTGCGTAAAAAAATGTTTCATCATGTCACCTCTGGCTCTTTTGCCGATCACCATAAATCTGTGTCCTCTGGCCACCAACACTTCTGCCACTGGAAACAGTTTCTCCTTACTTACTCTCAAAACAGTTAATTATTTTGAACACCTCTGTCAAATCTTCCCTTAACTTTCTCTGTTCTGATGAGAACAGCCACAGCTTCAGAACAACAATTATCTCCTCTTTGAAAGCTCCTGTTGTTCAATTACTGTTTTGCCTACCAATTTTTGATTCTAATCCACCTGTGCAAGATCCCTTTTTAACTCACTGAAATTAACCCCCTCCAGTTAAGTATTTTCACATTTGATTTTTCCTAGTACTTTTCCATAACTATTCTAAACCTATTATTATGATCATTGGTGCTCAAATGCTCCCCCAGTGAAACATGCTCCACTTCATTCCCCAGGACTAGATCCAGCACTGCTTCCTTCCTTGATAGGCTGGAAACACGTTGATCAAGAAAGTTCCCTTGTACACATTTCAAGAATTCCTCCCTCTTTGCCCTAGTGCAGTGAATGTTGTGTATATGAACTTTCAACAGGCATTTGATAAAGTACCACATAATAGACTTGATAGCAAAATTTAAGCCCATGGGATTAAAGGGACAGTGGCAGCATGGATACAAAATTGGCTAAGGGACAGAAAGGAGAGTGTAGAGGTGAACTGTTGTTTTTCTGACTGGAGGGAAGTATACAGTGGTGTAGTAAACAATGTGAAGGAAGTAACAGACTTCAGGAGGTCATAGACAGACTGGTGAAATAGGCAGACACACGGCAGATGAAATTTAACGCAGAGAAGTATGACGTGATACATTTTGGTAGGAAGAACAAGGAGAGGCAATATAAACTAAATGATACAATTATAAAGGGGGTGCAGGAACAGAGAGACCTGGGGATGTAAGTACACAATTTTTGATGGTTCAGGACAAGTTGAGAAGGCCATTAAAGAAGCAAATGGAATCCTGGGCTTTATAAATAGAGCCATAGAGTGCAAAAGCAAGGAAGTTATGCTCAACCTATGTAAAACACTTTCTCGCCTTCAGCTGGAGTATTGTGTCCAATTGTGGGACCACACTTTAGAAAGGATGTCAAAACCTTAGAGAGGGTGCAGAAGAGATTTACTAGAATTTACTATTTACTAGATTTATTAGAATGGTTCCAGGGATGAAGGCCTTGAGTTACGTGTAGAGACTGGAAAAGCTGGGGTTGTTCGCCTTAAAACAGAGACAGTTAAGGGGCGATTTCAAAGAGGTATTCAAAATCATGAATGGTTTTGAAAGAGTAAATAAGGATAAACTGTTTCCAGTGGCAGAAGGGTCGGTGACCAAAGGACACAGATTTAAGGTGATTGGCAAAAGAGCCAGAGGCGACATGAGAAAACATTTCTTTACACAGAGAGTTGTAATGACCTGGAATGCACTACCTGAAAGGGTGGTGGGAGCAGATTCAATAGTAACTTTCAAAAGGGAATTGGATAAATACTTGAAGGGAAAAAATTTACAGGGCTATGAGGAAAGAGTAGGGGAGTGGGACTAATTGGACAGCTCTTTCAAAGAGCTGACACAGGCATGAAGGGCTGAATGGTCTCCTTCTGTGCTGCACCATTACATTATGTTTATTTGCCCCACACATATTTCCGCAGACATCTGGTGGAAGGAACACTGGAATATCAGCAGGGACAGAATGGAGCAGGGACACCAAGGACCCTGTGTTACTGGCTGTATCTCTACTGATGTTAATCCAGCTCCCTCATGCTGTCACTCAGTAACCCCTCCCCCCAGCACCCTGTGTTATTGACTGTATCTCTACTGATGTTAATCCAGTTCCCTCACACTGTCACTCAATAATCTCTCCCGAGCGCCCTGTGTTATTGACTATATCCAACTCACAGGCACTGTCGAGCTTAGTAATTCCTCTCACCCAGTTTCAGTTACTTAGATACTACGGTAAAATCTGTGAAGCTCTGCTGCTGCTCCATACCCTCGCTGGACACAAGTGCGGATTGGAGATAAAGCTACAATACAATCATTCTGATTTTGCAACCCAAGCTCTCCAGTAACAACACTCCGTCCTATCAATGAAGCCTCACAAAATTATCCCCATCTTCATATAAAAGGTAATATACCAAAGAGCAATAAAGTATTGCAATCCAGCACTGTCTTACCGGCTGGTCCTCTGGGTAGGAATCGAGGGTAATTGCCTGCGTTGCCATCATGGTTCCAAGGGAAGCTGGGGCAACTTTTGCATCATGAGGAAGAAGCACGATGACCCTGAAATGAACAGTAGGGAAGTTAAGGAGGGTGGTTCGAGAGCCATTTCACATTTTTTGCTCTTTTCGTTTTTATCTTCCGTGACAACCACCATATTCTGACCAAGACACAAAGCAAGAATCCTGCCTCCATGTCTTTATCACTCAGCAATCGGTTGCCTTAAGGAGCAACCACACACCCTGGGGTGGGCCAGCATTGATTTTCCATCAATCACCAGAAGTACTTCCTAGAATGAAGATTGTGGTGGAAATCAGAAACTGGGTAACTAGTGTGTTTCTCAAGGTATATATTAGAGGGATATTTGCAAAAGCATGGAGCTTTAAGCACAGGGCTGGGTGAAAGTTGGGTAAATCTACTAAACGGAGTGACTTGCTAAACAGTGTGACAACAGGAATTTGGTGAAAGTGGGAATTGGAAGAAGGAGGTGCTAATTAATTTAAACCAAGGGGCAACAGTAAATATATCAATAAATAAGAGTAATTAATTAGATCGAAAGGGATAACATTAAAATTAACTAAATACAGGATACCAACATTAAAGGGATCTGAACTGTATTAAATAAAAATTTGGTACACATAAATAACAAATAGGAGTTATGGGGATACTAAAATAAAGAAGTTAATAAACAAGAAAACAAGACTAATTAGTTACAAATTAATCTGAATCCGAGCTAAATCAAGTATTTGTATTACTACAAAGAAAGAAAGAAAGAAAGAAAGAAAGACTAGAAATGGCAGTGCAGACTAAGCATTGGGACTGCAGTATGTGAGAGTTTGTGGATAGTGAGACTGTCCCGATTGTCACATCTGCAGTAAATGTCTTTGTCTTGAGACACTCAGGCTCAGAGTCTTTGAGCTGAAGTGCCAGTTAGAGGCACTTCGATGCATAAGGGAGGGGGAGAAATTTTTGAATAGCTTTCTCCAGAGTACAGTCACACCTCAGAGGAAAGCACAGGTACAGGAAGGGGAGAATGCGACTGTTGATTAGCAGGGTAAGTGGAACCAAGGGGAGGTAGAGTAGGAGGTCCCGCAGACAATGGTCCTATCCAACAGGTACAATGTATGTACTTGCTATCTGAGGAAAAGGATGTAGACTGCAGGATGGACAGCCAGAATACTAACCATGGCACCATAGGGAAGGAAGGGGGTGGGTAACTGTACTAATTAGAGATAACATAATGGCAATAGAAAAAAGGGACATATTAAGATACAGAATCCATATGGATTGAGACAAAAGATACGGGATCGATCATGTTAGTAGGTATATTCTACAGCCCACCTAATAGTGGAAATGAGTAAAAAAAACATTGAATAATCATGATGGGACATTTCAACTACCCCCAAATAAACTGGCAAGAAGAGGTAGGGAAAGGGGAATGGAGTTTTTAAACAGTGTGTACATGACTCCTTTCTTACCCAGTATGTGACAAGCCCGACAAGAGAGGAATCACTGCTGGATCTAGTAATGGGAAATGAATCGGAGAAGTAAGCATAGGGGAACATCTAGGAAACAGTGATCATAACATATTAAAGTTTAAAATAATGATTGAGAAAAACATAAGTAGACAAAGACCAAAATAATAGATTGGAAAAAAGCTAAATTTGAGGGGATGAGAATGACACTTGGGAAAATAAACTCGAAAACTTTATTGACAAACAAAGAAATAGATCAGCAGTGGGAAACATTTAAAATGGTGATCAAGAGTTCAGGAGAAATATATTCCTCTTTAAAAAAAGAACAAACTAGCTAACAATTAAACACCATGGATGAATAGAGAGATAAGGGTAAAATTGAAACTAAAGAAAAAGGCATACACAAAGTACATAGGCAATAAAGGAGTAAATGACAAAAGGGAATACAAAGAGGTTAGGAAAGATGTCAACAAAACAATTAAGAAAGCAAAGAGTAACTATGAAATTAAATTATCAAGGAACATAAAAAGAAATAGTAAAATATTCTACAGACACATATTTAACAAGAAAAAGCAGGATAAGGATAGGGCCACCAAGGGAAGCACAAGATAAACTCACCAGGTAATGACAGCGAAATGGCTGAAATATTGAATAGTTACTTTGCCTCAGTATTTATCAGGGAGACTAACAAGGGAGGCAGGACATTAGAAGAGATCAAAAAAGATATCAAGACATTTATGATAGAAAAGGGGGACATAATTGATAAACTAATCAAACTTAGAGAAGATAAAATCCCTGGGGTGGAAGAGATAGCAGAGGCACTATTACATATATATAAAAATTCAAACAGGCTAAAGGTGGGAAGTAGTGTTCCACAGGGATCGGTGCTGGGACCACTGTTGTTCACAATTTACAGTACCATCTGGATTTGGGAATCGGAAGTACAATTTCAAAATTTGCAGACAACACCAAATTGGGGGGTATTGTTAAAACAAAGGAAAAATGCACCAAAATGCAAGAAGACATTAATAAACTTGCAGAATAGGCATGTATTTGGCAAATGAATTTCAATATAGTTAAGTATGAGGTGGTGCATTTTGGTAGGAAGAATAAGGAGGCCACATATTGCTTGGATAATAAGAGTCTAAATGGGGCAGAGGAGCTAAAAGATCTTGGGGTACAGGTACACGTCAATAAACATAGCGACGCAGGTTAACAAGGCCATAAAAAAGGCAAACCAAGCACTGGGGTTCATTTCTAGAAGAACAGAACTGAAAAGCAGAGAAGTTATGCTAAACTTGTATAGAACATTGGTTAGACCACACTTACAGTACTGTGCACAGTCTCCAAATTATAAAAAGGATATAGAGGCATTGGAGGAGGTGCAAAAAAGATTCACAAGGATGATACCAGAACTGAGAATAAACTTAGCAGGAAATGCTAAACAGGTTGGGGTGCTTTTCTCTAGAAAAAGAGAAGGCTAGGGATGACCTGATAGAGGTCTTTAAGATTAACTTGCATTGCTACTTTTGGTGATCTGTGTATCTATACCCCCAGATCCCTCTGCTCCTCTATCCCATTTAGACTCTTATTTTCCAAGTAGTATGTGGCCCCCTTATTCTTCCTACCTCACACTTATCTCTATTGAAATTCATTTGCCAATTACACGCCCATTCTGCAAGTTTATTAATGTCTTCCTGTGTTATGTCACAGTCCTCCCCAGTATTAACTACACCCCCCAATTTTGTGTCATCCGCAAATTATGAAATTCTACTTCTGATTCTCGAGTCCAAATCATTTATGTAAATGGTGAACAACAGTGGTCCGATCTCTGATCCTTGTGGAACACCACTTCCTACCGTTTGCTTGTCTGAAAATCCAAATATATTACATCTACTACATTACCCTTGTCTACCTTTTCTGTTACTTCTTCAAAGAATTCAGTAAGGTTGGTCATAATGACCTTCCCTTTTGAAATCCGTTCTGACTACTCTTTATATTTTCGGTTTCAGATGTTTTTCTATTACATCTTTGAGTAAGGATTCCATTATCCTTCCTAGCACCAGCATTAAGCTAACTGGTCTATAATTCCCTGGACTTGTTCTATCTCCCTTTTTAAAATAAAGGAATCACATTAACTGTCCGCCGGTCCTCTGGCACTATTCCCATTTCTAATGAATTTTTATATATATATGGAATAGTGCCTTTGCTATCTCCTCCCTAACTTCTTTTAATATGCGTGGATGCAATTCATCCAGACCAGGGGTTTTATCTCTCTAAGTTTGATTAGTTTATCAATTATCTCCCCCCCTTTCTATCTTAAGTGTCTTTATATCTTTTTTGATTTCTTCTGCTAACGTCATGTCCACCTGTTAGTCTCCCTGGTAAATATTGAGGCAAATTAATTGTTTAATATTTCTGCCATTTCGCTGTCATTACCTGTGAGTTTATTGTGTGTATCCCTTAGTGGCCTTATCCCTATCTTGATTTTTCTTTTGTTATTTATGTGTCTGTAGAATACCTTGCTATTTCTTTTTATATTCCTTGACAATTCAATTTTGTGGTTTCTCTTTGCCTTCCTAATTGTTTTTTTTGACTTCTTTCCTAATCTTTTTGTGTTCCCTCTAATCATCCTCTCCTTTGTTGTCTATGTACTCAGTGAATGCCCTTTTGTTTAGTTTCAATTTTGCCCTTATTTCATCCAGGGTGAGTCATTACTGGCTTGTTCTTGCTTTTTAGTGGGATATATTTCTCCCGGACTCTTTTGATCACAGTTTTAAATGTTTCCCACTGCTGTTCTATTTTTTGTTTGTCAATACATTTTTCCAGTTTATTTTCCCTAGTTCCATTCTCATCCCCTTAAAATCAGCTTTTTACCAATTATCTTCAATCTGTATCATCTGGTTACTGACCCTCCTGCTACTGGAAACAGTTTCTCCTTATTTACTCTGTTGAAACCCTTCGTAATTTTGAGCACTTCAATTAAATCTCCCCTTAACCTCTCTGCTCGAAGGAGAAAAACCCCAGCTTCTCTAATCTACCCATGTAACTGAAGTCCCATATCCCTGGTACCATTCTAGTAAATCTCCTCTGTCCCCTCTCCAAGGCCTTGACATCCTTCCTAAAGTGTGGTGCCCAGAATTGGACACAATACTCCAGCTGAGGCCTAACCAGTAATATATAAAGGTTTAGCATAACTTCCTTGCTTTTGTACTCCATGCCTCTATTTTGACCAGAAACTTAACTGGAATAGCCATATAAATACTGTGGCTACAAGAGCAGGTCAGAGGCTGGGTATTCTGTGACGAGTGACTCACCACCTGACTCCCCAAAGCCTTTCCACCATCTACAAGGCACAAGTCAGGAGTGTGATGGAATATTCTCCACTTGCCTGGACGAGAGCAGCTCCAACAACACTCAAGAAGCTCGACACCGTCCAGGGCAAAGCAGCCCGCTTGATTGGTACCCCATCCACCACCCTAAACATTCACTCCCTTCACCACCGGCGCACCGTGGCTGCAGTGTGTACCATCTACAGGATGCACTGCAGCAACTCGCCAAGGCTTCTTCGAAAGCACCTCCCAAACCTGTGACCTCTACCACCTAGAAGGACAAGAGCAGCAGGCACATGGGAACAAAACCACCTGCACGTTCCCCTCCAAGTCACACATCATCCCAACTTGGAAATATATCACCATTCCTTTGTCGTCGCTAGGTCAAAATCCTGGAACTCCCTTCCTAACAGCACTGTGAGAGAACCTTCACTACACTGACTACAGCGGTTCAAAAAGACGGCTCACCACCACCTTCTCAAGGGCAATTGGGGATAAAGCAATAAATGCTGGCCTCGCCAGCGACACCCACATCCCATGAACGAATAAAAAAAAAATAAAGCCAAGGATCCAGAATGCTTTTTAACAGCTTGATCAACTTGTCCTGCCACCTTTCAAGATTTGTGTATGTGAACCCCCCAGGCGCCTCTGTTCCTGCACTCCCTTTAAAATTGTACCATTTAATTTATATTTCCTCTCTTCATTTTCCCTTCCAAAATGCATCACTTCACACTTCTCTGCGTTAAATTTCATCTGCCATGTGTCTGCCTATTTCACCAGTCTACGTCCTCCTGAAATCTGCTACTATCCTCCTCACCGTTTACTACATTTCCAAGCTTTGTGTCATCTTCAAACTTTGAAATTATGCCTGTATACCCAAGTCCAGGTCATTAATATACATCAAAAAGAGCAATGGTCCCAACACCGACCCCTGGGGGACACCACTGTATACTTGTCTCCAGTGTGAAAAACAACTGTTCACCACTACTCTCTGCTTTCTGTCCCTTAGCCAATTTCGTATCCACGCTGCCACTGCCTTCAATTTTGCTGTGGTCTCTCGCAGTTTTCCCACCACCGACGTTAGGCTGACTGGTCTGTAGTTGCCAGGTATGTGTCTCTCCCTTTTTTTGAACAGAGTTGTACCGTTTGCAATCCTCCAGTTATCTGGCACCACTCCCATATCCAAGGTGGATTGGAAGATTGTGGCCAGAGCCTCAGCTATTTCCACCCTTAATTCCTTCAGTAACCTAGGATGCATTCCATCCAGACTGGGTGACTTTATTACTTTGAGTGTTGCCAGCCTTTTAAGTACCCCCACTTTATCTATTTTTATCCTGTATAATTTCCCCACTACCTTTTGTTTTAGAAAAAGGGTGTTCAGTTTTGGTCCCACACATGGTGGGCAATAGAGGCCTTGCAGAAGGTTGATCAAAATGATACCCAGTTTTTGGGCTCTTTGCTGTCAAGACAGGCTTCAGGAGTTGGGGCTACTTTCATTCGAGAAACACAGGCCATTGAGAAAATATGACTGAAGTTTCGAAAATGATGAAAGGAGCAGATTCTGTCCAACTGGATAGATTACTGGAGGTGGATACGGACGGACTAGTGTCGAAGGTTTGAGTTATGAGAGGACACTGGAGAAACTTAGGATTTCAGCCTGGAAAAGAGGCACCTAAGAGGTGATCTGATAGAGGTATACAAGACAGTAAATGGTATGGACTATTACCTAAAGTTAAATTACAAGAATAGAACAAGTGGATACAAGTTCAGAACTAGTAAAAGGTAATTTTAGGACTGATAGCAGGAAATTCAACAATCGATATATAGAATAAACTTCTGGATACAGTAGATTAAAAAATCTGGAATAATTTAAGAAACAATTGGATGCTGCAATGGCAAGACTTTAGGATCTTACTGGATGGATGAATTAAGATGGGCCAAAAGGTCTTCCTTGTCCATAATTGTCTTTAATATTGTGACGGAAATAGGGGGGCATGATTATAAAATTCATAAAAAGAAAAAGATAAATTAGATCATAGAATCTTACAGCACGAGGGAGAAACTGTTTCCAGTGGCAGAAGGGTCGGTAACCAGAGGACACAGATTTAAGGTAATTGGCAAAAGAACCAGAGGGGAGATGAGGAGAAATGTTTTTACGCAATGAGTTGTAATGATCCGGAATGCACTGCCTGAAAGGGTGGTGGAAGCAGATTCAATAATAACTTTCAAAATGGAATTGGATAAATACTTGAAGAGGAAAAATTTGCAGGGCTATGGGGAAAGGGCAGGGGGAGTGGGACTAATTGGATAGCTCTTTCAAAGAGCCGGCACAGGCGCGATGAGCTGAATGGCCTCCTCCTGTGCTGTATCATTCTATTTCTTTTGGTAGAGTCACCACCCCCAGAACAGGTTACCGAAAGGTGTTGCGAGTATGGATTCACTGCAATCGTTCAAAGAGGAACTGAACAAGTTCTGAGACAGAAGAACGTTTCAAGTTTGAAAATGGTAGTTGTGGGTTAGCTGAAAATATAGAGACTCGGCATTAACGGATTCTCCTGGGGTTGGAGAGGAATTTGAGTTTTTCCTTAATTGACCACGTGACTTTTTCCCCTTTTATTGACTCTCTCAGGTCACTGGGTGGCTATGGGAAGGCAGGTCAATAGCACACAAGGCTGCACCGTCTAGATATTGTAGGAAGAGTAACCTAAAAGTGGGCCAAAAAGCAGTGTTTTAAAATCACATTGCTGGCCTCTGGGGAAAACCGAATGGATTAATGCTTCGAACTCTGGGGAGTTCAAACAGCACCCATAAAACAAAGGACTTTTAGAATTAGCAGATGGTTGTAATTAATAGCTGGAGCTAAAAAGTGCCAATTGAAACGGTCACCTCATGAATAGACCATGTTGTCTGAAAAGATAAGGAATACATGGGAGTGCTTAAAGGGAAGACCAATTGTAACTAAGACTACGTTTGTATGATCATAAAAAAGGGAGTTAAACAACTTCTCAAAGCTTGACCTTCAGCAACTAATTGGAATCTGGCCAGAACAGGTTCCGAACATGTCCAGCAACAATTAATACCATTTAAAAACTGAATCCTTTATAACAATTGGATCATCTTGGGCCCATCTAGCAAATAGGTGGGGTATAAAAGGGTTACTTTAATACTGAAGGGGAGAAGGCCTTGGAAAAATGTTAAAAACTTTTATTTGGAAGGCTGTGAACGTTTGGTCTGATAGAGTCAAGCATTTAAAAGCAAATCTTACTTTACATAACTATCCAAGTACCTAAAGACAGGAATTATAAAATAGCCAGAGTCTGGATATCACAGCATGTATAAGGTTGGATAAATCGGGAGAGAATAACACAGACTTTAAAGTAGAGAAACATCCCAAAGGTCTTCACAGAAGCATAGGAAAAACAATGGATGGCTAGCCAAAGGAGAGATTTGTATATTGCTGGAATCTATCATCAGGGACAGAGTGACTAAGCACTTGGACAATTATGAACTGATCAAAGAGAGACGGCATAGGTTAGTGAAGGGAGGTTGTGTCTGACTAAAGTAGTTGAATTTTTTGAGGAAGTCACTAACATGGTGGATAAGGGAGTGTCTATGGATGTTGTCTGTGTGGACTTCCAGAAGGCATTTGGTACAGTTCCGCACAAGAAATTAGCAAAAATGAAAGCACACTGAATTGGAGGAACCTTGTGACGTGGGTTGATAATTGGTTGAGAGTTAGGAGACAGAAAGTAGGGATAAAGGGAATGTATTCTGATTGACAAGATGTGACAAATGGTGTTCTCCAGGGATCTGTACTGGGGCCCTCAGTTTTTCTCCATGTATATGAATTACATGAATGAAGGTATAGAGTTGTATTTCCAAGTTTGCAGATTATACCAAGTTAGGAGGCACAGTAAGGTGTGCAGATTGGAGAATCATAAGGTCAGAAGTGGGGCTGTTCACGGACGATTGTAATGTTCAGCTCCATTGGCAATTCCATGAAGCAGTCCATGGCCGTATAAGCAAGACCTGGACAACATCCAGGCTTGGGCGGATAAGTGGCAAGTAACATTCGCGTCACAAAAGTGCCAGGCAATGACCATCTCCAATAAGTCAGAGTCTAACCACCTCCCCATGACATTCAATGGCATTACCATCGCCAAATCCCCCATCAACATCCTGGGGGTCACCACTGACCAGAAACTCAACTGGACCAGCCACATAAATGCAATAGCTACAAGAGCAGGTCAGAGGCTGGGTATTTTGTGGCGAGCGGCTCACCTCCTGACTTCCCAAAGCCTCTCCACTACCTACAAAGCACAAGTCAGGAGTGTGATGGAATACTCTCCACTTGTCTGGATGGGTGCAGCTCCAACAACACTCAAGAAGCTCGACACCATCCAGGACAAAGCAGTCCGCTTGATCGGCAGCCCATCCACACCGTGGCTGCAGCATGTCCTATCTACAGGATGCACTGCAGCAATTCTTCCACTGCACCTCCCAAACCCACGACCACTACCACCTAGAAGGAAAAGGGCAGCAGATGCATGGGAACACCATCACTTCAAAGTCTTCCTCTAAGTCACACACTATCCTGAATTACAACACCAAGTTATAGTCCAACGATTTTATTTTTAATCCCACAAGCTTTCGGGGGCTTTCCCCTTCCTCAGGCAGTGTGGAAAAGACCTTTTCCACACTGCCTGAGGAAGGGGAAAGCCCCCGAAAGCTTGTGGGATTAAAAATAAAATCGTTGGACTATAACTTGGTGTTGTAAAATTGTTTACAATTGTTAACCCCAGTCCATCACCGGCATCTCCACATCATATCCTGAATTAGACATATATCGCCGTTCCTTCATCATCACTGGGTCGAAATCCTACCTAATAACAATGCAAGAGCACCTTCGCCACATGGACTGCAGCGGTTCAAACAGAAGGCTCACCACCACCTTCTCAAGCGCAACTTGAGATGGGCAATAAATGCCGGCTTTGCCAGCATCGCCCACTTCCTGAGAATGAATTTTATAAAAAGCCAGTAGCTTATCAACTATATGCTGAAATAAACTTTCAAGGTACTTGGTCATACTTGTCATTCAAAACAAGGAATTAACCTAGAAACAACCCTGCCAATTTATAATAGATTTATAGCATCATAGTATGTTACAGCACAGAAGGAGGCCATTTGGCCCATCATGCCTGTGCCGGCTCTTTGAAAGAGCTATCCAATTAGCCCCACTCCCCTGCCCTTTCCCCATAGCCCTGCAAATTTTTTCCCTTCAAGTATTTAACCAATTCCCTTTTGAAAGTTATTATTGATTCTAATCCTGGACATTGAATGTAACTCTAATCTGATTCGATTGAGACCAGCTAATTGTGAGTCATTGTGATACACAAGTTACACTTGAGCTTTGGCAAGAATGACTTTGGCAAGAATATAGTGGAAATATATGCCCAGCATTTTTATAAATATATTCACAACCAGCAGGTAAAATAGGAAAGGGTGGCTGCATTGAAATGTCCCCAAGATGACAGGATATCAAGTGACCAACGGATTACAAACGTATTGAATGAATTCTTCTTTCCTGTGTTTACTGACGAGGCCATGGGCAATCTTCCCAGCACGGAAGTTCAATTTGCAGGGAGTGTAGCAAACATGAAGCATGTTTGTCTAAGGTTTAGCCTGATATTGGCTTTTTAATTCTGAGAAGGGATTAATAATCATTCGCTCACACAACAACATTCAAGCTCATTTTGTTACGTTTTGTTGCAATAATTAGTTAGTTTGTCTAAAAAACAGGAGCCTGTGGGAGAGGCTAAGCTGTGGAATTCAAATGAAAAGATACTACAAGATTTGTTCCAACACTTGTTTGATGGGCACTTCCTTTTCTATTTAACATAGTTATTTAAATTCATGAGGCCCTGGTAATTGTTTCAAGGATATTGATCAGCCAAAGGAGTCATTTCCATAGTGGGTGACAAAAAGGATAAAAACAAGACCACTACTTACAAACATTCATTACAGCATAGTTTATCAAAGTTGCAAACTATTTATTTGCTCTTACAAGGAGCTAGCTAGCTTAGTTACTGTAAAAATGTTATCTTCCCGCTACTATTCAGTTATTATATCACTGTCCGGCAAATTTGTTTGGCATTTAAAGCCCAAGTCAAAGTTTACTGTAACGTTATAATGCTGCCTTCTGAAGACAAGGAAGATCCTATTCCTGGAACCAGTAACTGAGAGACTCTGAAAAAGGGCCCTCTTTCCTGGGCATGTTATGAATTTTCTTAGTTTTCTCAACAAGTGAAATCACCCTGGGACACAGGAAGTTAGGGCCCAAGTAAAAAGGGTAAAAGAAATCCATACATGTAACACAGAGGAATTAGAGAGATTTCAGAGAAGGTGGATTGCCTCGTCAACTTGAGCCTCTGGGCCTGGGTGGACTTAAAGAAGTGGCTAAAGACATCAATCATGTCCTTGCCACTATCTTTAGGGAATCATTAGAGATGAGGATTCCAAAGTAGATAACGTCACATCAATCTTTAAAAAGGGGCATAGGGAACTACAGGGCAGTGAAGCTAACATCTGCTGTGGGTAACGCGTTAAAATGCATCCTGAAAGAGGGGATAATGAAACAGGTAGGTGGGGGATGGCAAAAGGGAGTCAGCCTGTATTTACGGCAGGCAGATCTTGCCCAACACTAGAATTCATCAAGGGACTGACACCTTGTTGACAGTGGAACCCGATGTATGTAGATTTGATCAGGGTTTCAGATACCGTGAAACACAATTAGTCCAAAAGAGACATGGGATAGGAAGCAACCTTCTGAGGTGGACTGAGAAATTGACTTTTTCTCGGTTAGCCAAGAGTGATTATGAGCTGCATCAATATGGCGAGGGGTCATTAGTGGGGGGGTCACGGGATCAGTGCTGGGGCAGTTGCTCTGGTATCCCGAATGCTTCTTCTGTGCCACATTGCGAAAGGACTGCAGCAGATTATGCACAGCCTAATGCAGGCCCTCGTATAGTCTGTTCCACTCTTGCCATTTAGTCAATTACTGCCCTTGAGTTTCAGTTTTTATTAATAAAAATAAATACATTTTGAGTTTCACTGTTTCTGTTAATAAAAATAAATACATTCAGATGTGGAGCTGACCAGCGAGAATATCTAATATATACAGAGCAGCTCCACCCAATGCCCTGATGCAGCTGCGATACACTGGGTCCGGATTATTGCACCAACTCTTGATAACCCAGGAAGCTTCAGAGCTCTGCAGAATTTTAAATTCAGGCCTTGCATTGCCAGGCTCAGTAATTCCTTCCAGTCCATTCCCATGGTGTCATTAACATAAGGGGATATAGACAGGCTGGGTGAGTGGGCGGAGATTTGGCAGATGCAATATAAT
This sequence comes from Heptranchias perlo, assembly GCF_035084215.1. Lineage (NCBI taxonomy): Eukaryota > Metazoa > Chordata > Chondrichthyes > Hexanchiformes > Hexanchidae > Heptranchias > Heptranchias perlo. The sequence goes on from NC_090335.1 coordinate 76,457,744, forward strand.
ATTGGAAAATGTGAGGTTATGCACTTTGGCAGGAAAAATCAGAGAGCAAGTTATTTTCTTAATGGCGAGAGACTGGAAAGTACTGCAGTACAAAGGGATCTGGGGGTCCGAGTGCAAGAAAATCAAAAAGTTGGTATGCAGGTGCAGCAGGTGATCAAGAAAGCCAACGGAATGTTGGCTTTTATTGCTAGGGGGATAGAATATAAAAACAAGGAGGTATTGCTGCAGTTATATAAGGTATTGGTGAGACCGCACCTGGAATACTGCATACAGTTTTGGTCTCCATACTTAAGAAAAGACATACTTGCTCTCGAGGCAGTACAAAGAAGGTTCACTCGGTTAATCCCGGGGATGAGGGGGCGGACATATGAGGAGAGGTTGAGTAGATTGGGACTCTACTCATTGGAGTTCAGAAGAATGAGAGGCGATCTTATTGAAACATATAAGATTGTGAAGGGTCTTGATCGGGTGGATGCAGTAAGGATGTTCCCAAAGATGGGTGAAACTAGAACTAGGGGGCATAATCTTAGAATAAGGGGCTGCTCTTTCAAAACTGAGATGAGGAGAAACTTCTTCACTCAGAGGGTGGTAGGTCTGTGGAATTTGCTGCCCCAGGAAGCTGTGGAAGCTACATCATTAGATAAATTTAAAACAGAAATAGACAGTTTCCTAGAAGTAAAGGGAATTAGGGGTTATGGGGAGCGGGCAGGAAATTGGACATGAAGCTGAGTTCGGATCGGTCAATGCCCTGTGGGTGGCGGAGAGGGCCCAGGGGCTATGTGGCCGGGTCCTGCTCCGACTTCTTGTGTTCTTTAGATTTGTGGTTGGGATCAGATCAGCCATGATCTTATTGAATGGCGGAGCAGGCTCGAGGGGCCGATTGGCCTACTCCTGCTCCAATTTCTTATGTTCTTATGTTCTTATATGTAACATGCCAAACAACAATATGCCAAAACAGAAAGCTGATCCCAATCAGCCCATTCGGCACAAACTGCAGGCGACATGTTGGCTACAATATCGGGGAGCAGAACAATGTTCAATCCCTCACCTCCCCAAAAGGAGGGCAAGTCACTGCAGGCTGCTCGCACACACCGCTTGGTGCCTGGTTACAAGAGCGGCTGTGGCAGAGGTCTGGGAACTGGGGACAAGGAAGGAAAGGCCCCAAATCAGAAAACAATGAAGAAGCAGATAGGAAGACAACTACACGTTTAAGGGAAATGCTACAGCTCCTTTGGAAGCAGCTGTTCTCACCTTTTAACAGGTAAAAGAAAGAAAGACTTGCACTTATACAGCGCATTTCACGATCTCAGGATGTCCTAATGTGCTTTACAGCCAATGAAGTATTTTTGAAGTGTAGTCACTGTATAATGTAGGAAAATGTAGTAAAGTCTTCACATTCATGGAACGGCACAAGACCAATCTGGGGTTTAACCAGAAATCTGAAAGCATGAACCAGCAATTTTATTTTTGAGGGATGTATTTTCTGATCCTTTAGTTCTGATTTTTTCCTTCATTCTTTGACTGTTTTTTTTTTAAATTTTATGATTTTTTTTATATCTTCTATTTGAACAAGTCTTTCTTACAGTCTTTCGGATGAGACATTAAACCGGGGCCCTGTCTGCCATCTCAGGTGGGCATAAAAGATCCCATGGCACTATTCAAAGATGATCAGGAGAGTTCTCCCTGGTATCCCGGCCAATATTTATCCCTCAACCAACATCACTAAAACAGATTATCTGGTCATTATCACATTGCTGTTTCTTAATCTGTCCCATTACCACCTTCCATCATCCCTTTTGTCATTTAATCACTTGTGCCCTCCACCCTTTTGTTCTTTCCTCCCCTCCCTCCCCCCCCCCCCCACTTCCCCTGGCTCTGTATTTGCTCAAATACTTTAACTCTTTTAACTCTTTTAACATCTTCCAGTTCTGATGAAAGGTCTTTGACCTGAAACGTTAACTCTGTTTCTTTCTCCACAGATGCTGCCTCACTTGCTGAGCTTCTACAGCATTTTCTGTTTTTATTTCAGCAGTATTTTGCTTTTGAAGTAGTAATGTCACCCTGAGGGCGCGGAGCAATTTGGGTGATGATGGCCATCGCTACGACACCCTTCATAACAGTTTTGTTTCTGTGGAATTTCTCTTGCGTCTGTGCCTTTATAATACAAAAAAGCAGCTCATGCTTAAAATAAAAATTCCTGGGGAATTAAATGCAATAACAATAGTACTGGGATACTGACGGGGAAGTCAAAGACTTCGACATCCTAATGTGTGCTCCAGCAACCCTTTCAAATGTTCATTCATGAGACTAGGGTAATAGTGAGTTGGGAGGGTGTCGACTGGAGCCTGCAATTTTTGCACAATGAAGTACTTTCCCATGGGGAAAGGGTAAGGGGAAAGAAAGACAATGAACCAGTCTTCACCAGAATATCCAAGCTTGGGCCTTGGGCCACATGCAGCCCCCACACCCTAACAAGCCAGTCCTCAAAGCCCAGGCAACACAGCCCTATTTGTACTTATTTTTCTTATTCGCTACTTTGTGCTGTTTGAATTCCATGAGCCAGGAATTTTAAGAGCTGTTCTTAGCATCTTGCCTCATTGGTGTTTAAATCCTAAACCATCTGTTTGTATCAGCAGCTTCAGATGATATCTGCAATTAATGGAAACGTGGATTTACGTTTTATACGTGTGGCCCCTGAGGCTTCATGATAGGCACCTCTGCAGCCCATGAAGGCAAAATGCTTGGACACCACTGGCCTAAGCCACTCTGATGTGCCGGGATAGTTTTCTACAGCAGTATGTCCTAGAGGCAACAAGGGAGCAAGCCATACTAGATTTAGTAATGAGTAATGAACCACATTTAGTTAACAGCTTAACTGTGCGTGAACATCTATCCAATAGCGATCATAACATGATCGAGTTCAATGTAATGTTTGAAAGGGAAAAAAAGTGAGTTAGCTGCTAAGATTCTAGACTTGGGTAAGGCCGACTTCAATGGGATGAGACAGAGACTGTCCACAGTAAACTGGGCAAATCTGTTAATGGGTAAAACGACTGATGATCAGTGGGAAATGTTTAACGAAACATTTAACGAGATACAGAACTGGTTTATACCCCTGAGAGGCAAGAACTCTACTTGCCAAAAAAAGCCATGGACAACTAAAGAGGTAAGGGACAGTATAAGACGTAAGGAAAGGGCATACAAAAAGGCAAAAAATGGCACAGATCCTGAAGATGGGAAAGATACAAAGATCAACAAAGGGTCACAAAACAGATAGTAAGAGCTACAAAAAGAGAGTATGATAAGAAACTTGCAAGGGATAGCTTTTTGGCAACCAAAGGTATTAAGGGAAATGGCCCAAAGGCAGGTATATGGAGTTAGATCACAGATCAGCCATGATCTTATCAAATGGCGGAGCAGGCACGAGGGGCTGAATGGCCTACTCCTGTTCCTATGTGCCTTGCAGTGGGAATTAGTGACAAGGCCTGGAAGCTGCTCTCTTGCCAGCTATTGGCCCAGGGAATGATGTAGTGCGATAGAGGGGGGGCTGCAAGTTTACAAAGCAGTAGTTAATTTCAGGACACACATGGTCACCAGTCATTTTCCAGATTTTTTTCCCCAATTGGCCTGGGTTTTTGCCTCTCTCAGGAGATTCCATGGCTCCGGGTGGGTAAGGAATGTTTGTATATTGATTCATGAGGCATCACACTGTACGGGACAGATGAACCAATTGGTCTTCTCCTGTGTGGTTGTAACTGTAGGTCAGCCAGTTGGCTTACTCTCAAGCTTTTGTCAATGTTGTTCTAAGTCATCTACTTGGAGGATATGAGCACACCAGACCGTCCTTTCCCTTTCCGGTCCCTACAGAGAAACTCTTGCTGGTTTCCTTCCACACCAGCACAACCAAAATACAGTGGAGATTGGGAAGTTGGGGGTGGGAATTAGACACATGTTTACCTCTCCAACCAACACTGTCAATATGAAATACACACTCAATGAATTGCACTTTTAAAATATAAGCAGGATAAAATCTTGGTTCATCCATCCAGAAAGCCCCTCCATTCCCCCCATTAACTACTGCGGTGGGAGAGAGTTTAAACTAACTTGGCAGGGGAGACAGGCATCAGAATGAAACATTAGAAAGGAGAAACAAGGTGCAAAGAAGACTGGATGTTACAGAGATAGGGAGGCACCAGGCCATGGAGGGATTTGAAAACAAGGATGAGAATTTTAAAATTGAGGCATTCCCGGACCGGAAGCCAATGTAGGTCAGTGAGCATGGGTGAATGGGACTTGGTGCAAGTTAGGATATGGGCACCAGAGTTTTGGATGAGCTCAAGTTAATGGAAGGTGGAAGATGGGAGGCCAGCCAAGAGAGCATTGGAATAGTCGAGTCTAGAGGTAACAAAGGCAGGGATGAGGGTTTCAGCAGCAGATGAGCTGAGGCAGGGGTGGAGACGGGCGATGTTACAGAGGTGGAAGTAGGCGGTCTTTGTGATGGAGCAGATATGTAGTCAGAAGCTTATCTCAGGGTCAAATAGGATGCCACGGTTGTGAACGGTCTGGTTCAGCCTCAGACAGTGGCCAGGGAAAGGGATGGAGTCAGTGGCTAGGGAACGGTGTTTGCAACGGGGATCATGGACAATGGCTTGGGTCTTCTCAATATTTAGTTGGAGGAAATTTTTGCTCATCGGACAAGCAGTGTGACAAATGAGAGCCAGTGGAGGGGTTGAGCGAGGTGGTGGTGAGGTAGAGCTGGGTGTCATCAGCATACATGTGGAACCTGACGTCCTGTTTTCAGATGATGTCAACGAGGGGCAGCATGTAGATGGGAAATAGGATGGAGGCCAAGGCTAGATCCTTGGGGTCTCTAAAGGTAACGGTGCGGGGGTGGGAAGACAAGCCATTGCAAGTGATTCTCTGGCTACGACTGGATAGATAAGAATGGAACCAGGCGAGCACAGTCCCACCCAGCTGAACGATGGAGGAGAGGCATTGGAGGAGGATAGTGTTGTCAGCTGTGTCAAAGGCTGCAGACAGGTCGAGAAGGATGAGGAGGGTTAGTTTACCATTGTCACAGTCACACAGGATGACATTTGTGACTTTGATAAGGGCCGTTTCAGTACTGTGGCAGGGGCAGAAACCTGATTGGAAGGATTCAAACATGGAGTTGCAGAAACGATGGGCAGGGATTTGGGAGGTGACCACATGTTCAAGGACTTTGGAGAGGAAAGGGAGTTTGGAGATGGAGCAGTAGTTTGCAAGGACAGAGGGGTCAAGAGAGGGTTTTTTGAGGAGGGGGAATGATGACGGCAGATTTGAAGGATGAAAGTACCTGAGGAGAGATGATGGTTTCTGATGGTTAATACTATCATCTAACATGGGGGCCAGGAAGGGAAGTTGGGTGATCAACAGTTTGGTGGGAATAGGATCGAGGAAGCAGGAGGTGGGTCTTTTGGTCAAGATGATCTTGTTGTTGGTGGGGGGGGGGGGGGGGGAACATGAGGGGTGATAGGTGAGAAACTAGAGGAAGATGCAAGTTCAGGGGACACAAGTGAGGCAGTCTAAGATGAGTTTGGAGTGCAAGTGCATAAATGCACGTAGCTTGGTAAATAAGGATGGTGAGCTGAAGGCACAAGTCGCCTCATGGGACTATGATATAGTGGCAATAACAGAGACCTGGCCCAACGAAGGGGAGGATTGGGGACTTAATTATTCCTGGCTAATAAGGTAATCAGGAAAGATAGGGAAGGAAAGAAAGTAGGGGGTGCTGGCAGTATTGATCAAAGTAACTATTTAGCACTGGAAAGGGATGATGTAGTTGAGGGGTCTGGACACAGTACTCAAGGTGGGTTTGACCCGAACTGGACACAGCACTGAAATTCGGTCTGACCAGACTCCTATGCAGTTTGGTCATTGACTTGTACTCTACGGTTTTGCCTATGTCGTTCTACATTCTGTTTCTTTTATTGACTGCTGATCCATATTGTTTGGACATGTTGAACAACCTGCCCACTTTTTCAACTTCATCCTTCATGGTTTCTTCATTTATACGCTAGGGGAGGAAGTGGAGAAGCGAAGCAGTGCATCAGGCAACACGCGTTTAATACACTGGATGACTGTAAGAATGGAATATATGCATGAAAAAAAGATTATTTTTTAAATTACCGAAAGCAACCACCTACCCCCCTGCCCCCACCGTCACCCAAAGCATCGCTCGCCCTCGCCCTCCCCCCCAGTCACCCAAAGCATCGCTCACCCCCTCCCCGTCACCCAAAGCATCGCTCGCCGCTCGCTGCCCCCCCCCGTCACCCAAAGCATCGCTCGCCCCCCCCGTCACCCAAAGCATCGCTCGCCCCCCCCGTCACCCAAAGCATCGCTCGCCCCCCGTCACCCAAAGCATCGCTCGCCCCCCGTCACCCAAAGCATCGCTCGCGCCCCCCCCCCCCGTCACCCAAAGCATCGCTCGCGCCCCCCCCCCGTCACCCAAAGCATCGCTCGCGCCCCCCCCCGTCACCCAAAGCATCGCTCGCGCCCCCCCCCCCCGTCACCCAAAGCATCGCTCGCCCCCCGTCACCCAAAGCATCGCTCGCCCCCCGTCACCCAAAGCATCGCTCGCCCCCCCCCCCCGTCACCCAAAGCATCGCTCGCCCCCCCCCCCCCCCCGTCACCCAAAGCATCGCTCGCCCCCCCGTCACCCAAAGCATCGCTCGCGCCGCCCCCCCGTCACCCAAAGCATCGCTCGCGCCCCCCCCCCCCCGTCACCCAAAGCATCGCTCGCGCCCCCCCCCCCGTCACCCAAAGCATCGCTCGCGCCCCCCCCCCCCCCGTCACCCAAAGCATCGCTCGCGCCCCCCCCCCCCCCGTCACCCAAAGCATCGCTCGCGCCCCCCCACCCGTCACCCAAAGCATCGCTCGCGCCCCCCCACCGTCACCCAAAGCATCGCTCGCGCCCCCCCCACCGTCACCCAAAGCATCGCTCGCGCCCCCCCCCCGTCACCCAAAGCATCGCTCGCGCCCCCCCCCCCCGTCACCCAAAGCATCGCTCGCGCCCCCCCCCCCCCCGTCACCCAAAGCATCGCTCGCGCCCCCCCCCCCCCCGTCACCCAAAGCATCGCTCGCGCCCCCCCCCCCGTCACCCAAAGCATCGCTCGCGCCCCCCCCCCCGTCACCCAAAGCATCGCTCGCGCCCCCCCCCCCCGTCACCCAAAGCATCGCTCACCACCCCCCCCCCCCCCCGTCAGCCAAAGCATCGCTCGCCCCCCCCCGCCGTCACCCAAAGCATCGCTCGCCCCCCCCCCGTCACCCAAAGCATCGCTCACCCCCCCCCCGTCACCCAAAGCATCGCTCACCCCCCCCCCGTCACCCAAAGCATCGCTCACCCCCCCCCCCCCCCGTCACCCAAAGCATCGCTCACCCCCCCCCCCCGTCACCCAAAGCATCGCTCGTCCCCCGTCACCCAAAGCATCGCTCGCGCCCCCCCCCCCGTCACCCAAAGCATCGCTCGCGCCCCCCCCGTCACCCAAAGCATCGCTCGCGCCCCCCCCCCGTCACCCAAAGCATCGCTCGCCCCCCCGTCACCCAAAGCATCGCTCCCCCCCCCCCCCGCCCCGTCACCCAAAGCATCGCTCGCCCCCCCCCCCCGTCACCCAAAGCATCGCTCGCGCCGCCCCCCCGTCACCCAAAGCATCGCTCGCGCCCCCCCCCCCCCCGTCACCCAAAGCATCGCTCGCCCCCCCCCCGTCACCCAAAGCATCGCTCGCGCCGCCCCCCCCGTCACCCAAAGCATCGCTCGCGCCCCCCCCCCCCCGTCACCCAAAGCATCGCTCGCGCCCCCCCCCCGTCACCCAAAGCATCGCTCGCCCCCCGTCACCCAAAGCATCGCTCGCCCCCCGTCACCCAAAGCATCGCTCGCGCCGCCCCCTCCGTCACCCAAAGCATCGCTCGCCCCCCCCCGTCACCCAAAGCATCGCTCGCGCCCCCCCCGTCACCCAAAGCATCGCTCGCGCCCCCCCCCCCGTCACCCAAAGCATCGCTCGCGCCCCCCCCCCCGTCACCCAAAGCATCGCTCGCGCCCCCCCCCCCCGTCACCCAAAGCATCGCTCGCGCCCCCCCCCCCCCCCCGTCACCCAAAGCATCGCTCGCCCCCCCGTCACCCAAAGCATCGCTCGCGCCCCCCCCCCCCCCCCGTCACCCAAAGCATCGCTCACCACCCCCCCCCCCCGTCACCCAAAGCATCGCTCGCCCCCCCCCCCCCGTCACCCAAAGCATCGCTCGCCCCCCCCCCCCCCGTCACCCAAAGCATCGCTCGCCCCCCCCCGCCGTCACCCAAAGCATCGCTCGCCCCCCCCCCGTCACCCAAAGCATCGCTCACCCCCCCCCGTCACCCAAAGCATCGCTCACCCCCCCCCCGTCACCCAAAGCATCGCTCACCGCCCCCCCCCCCGTCACCCAAAGCATCGCTCACCCCCCCCCCCCCCCGTCACCCAAAGCATCGCTCACCCCCCCCCCCCCCGTCACCCAAAGCATCGCTCACCCCCCCCGTCACCCAAAGCATCGCTCGCCCCCCCCCCCCCCGTCACCCAAAGCATCGCTCACCCCCCCCCCCCCCGTCACCCAAAGCATCGCTCGCCCCCCCCCCCCCCGTCACCCAAAGCATCGCTCGCGCCCCCCCCCCCCCCCGTCACCCAAAGCATCGCTCGCGCCCCCCCCCCCCCCCCGTCACCCAAAGCATCGCTCGCCCCCTCCCCGTCACCCAAAGCATCGCTCGCCCCCCTCCCCGTCACCCAAAGCATCGCTCGCCCCCCCCCCCCCCCGTCACCCAAAGCATCGCTCGCCCCCCCCCCCCCCCCGTCACCCAAAGCATCGCTCGCGCCCCCCCCCCCCGTCACCCAAAGCATCGCTCGCGCCCCCCCCCCCCCCCCGTCACCCAAAGCATCGCTCGCCCCCCGTCACCCAAAGCATCGCTCGCGCCGCCCCCCCCCGTCACCCAAAGCATCGCTCGCGCCCCCCCCCCCGTCACCCAAAGCATCGCTCGCCCCCCCCCCCCCCCGTCACCCAAAGCATCGCTCGCCCCCCCCCCCCCCCGTCACCCAAAGCATCGCTCGCCCCCCCCGCCCCGTTGCCGCCTGCCCCCACCGCCACCCAAAGCGCCGCCCGCCCCCACCGCCACCCAAAGCGCCGCCCGCCCCCACCGCCACCCAAAGCGCCGCCCGCCCCCCACCGCCACCCAAAGCGCCGCCCGCCCCCACCGCCACCCAAAGCGCCGCCCGCCCCCACCGCCACCCAAAGCGCCGCCCGCCCCCACCGCCACCCAAAGCGCCGCCCGCCCCCACCGCCACCCAAAGCGCCGCCCGCCCCCACCGCCACCCAAAGCGCCGCCCGCCCCCACCGCCACCCAAAGCGCCGCCGGCCCCCACCGCCACCCAAAGCGCCGCGTCCCTCTCTCCCGTTACCCAAAGCACCGCGCCCCCTCTCCCGTTACCCAAAGCACTGGCCCCTGCCTCCCATCGTTCCCTCAGTTCCCTCCACTGCTCTAACACTGGGATTCTCCTCATTCCTCCATGGCCCATCATTCAGCCACTACGCCTCCACTCCTTGTCCGGTTCTCCCACCTTGCCCCGTCCCTCAATGCTGGACAGGTCTGTGCACCACCACCCACCCCCAATTCTCCCTCCTGCCCGCACCCATGCCTTAATGTAAGCACCTCGAGTCACCCTCATATACGTGGGAAGCACTACAGAATCATAGAAACAAACATTAATATCAAGGAAATGTTTGGAGCAAAAGTCACCATCTCCACAGAGAGCCAAAGAACAAGGAAAATGGTGAAATACTGGTGAAATTAACTAATTTAAAAAGTACTTGGATATGCACTTGAAATGCCATAAGCTACAGGGTTACGGACTAAGTGCTGGAAAGTGGGATTAGATTGGGTAGTTCTATTTCGACTGGCACAGACACGATGGGCCGAATAGCCTCCTTCTGTGCCATAAATTTTCTATGTTTCTAAGACAGACACCGAGGCAGTCAGGCATCAGACGCAGCAAGCGGAGACCCTCCACCCTGGTCAGGTAAAGAGCCCTCTGGAATTGGCCCAGCATATTATGCTCTTTATTTTTGTAATAGCACGCTGACAGAAGTTATACTGATTGGACCAAGTGTTTCTCATCATACTCACAGCTCAGTACGGTTTGCCTACTGTGGAATAAAACAGCTTATGAATTGAACTGAGTACTGCCTGCCTCATGTTCACTCAGTCCGTCTTCAGAGAGATTGAAGGCATCTCCACCTCGGATCAGACATGGGGGAGGGGAATCTCCTCGGACCCCGACTGGGAGTCGGGGGGGGGGATCTCCTCGGGCCCCGACCGGGAGTCGGGGGGGGGGGGGGGGGGATCTCCTGAATCCAAATCATTTCTTTATATGGTGAACGACAGTTGTCCTAGCACAGGTCCCTGTGAGACACTAATTCCCACTTTCTGCCAGTCTTGAGAAAGATCACTCAACTCCTACCCGATGTTTTCTAGCCATCGTTCCATCCATTCTGCTGCTTGGCTCCTGACACACCCTGACTTTTGTCACAAGTCTTTTATGTGGCACCTTATCAAAGTCCATGTAAACCACATCCACCGCATTGTCATTATCTACTCTTTCAGTTACTTCGTCAAATAATTAATTAAGGTTTGTTTATAAGTCCATGCTGGCCATGAAGGGTTGTGATACAAGGAGAAAATGTTCCCACTGGCAGGCGGGTTGCGAACCAGAGGATACAGATTTAAGGTAATTGGCAAAAGAACCAGAGGCGACATGAGGAGAAATGTTTTTATGCAGAGTTGTGATGATCTGGAATGCGCTGCCTGAAAGGGTGGCGGAAGCAGATTCAATAGTAATTTTCAAAATGGAATTGGATAAATACTTGAAGGGAAAAAATTTGCAGGACTATGGGGAAAGAGCAGAGGGAGTGGGACTAACTGGATTGCTCTTTCAAAGAGCCGGCACAGGCATGAGGGGCCGAATGGCCTCCTTCTGCGCTGCATGATTCTATGAATATTATTTATTATATTCTCCATCTCTAGATATTTTTGTTATCTGATCTTTTAGCAGAGATGCCAGTCTGGTTCCCACCGCTGGCCTGAGCTCTGATCTAACCTTCCCGGGTTAGTTCCACGACATTTGCTGATCACCCTCCTCGGCACTTCCATTACTGCTTTTTTTTAAAAAAAAATAATAAGTGTACATTATTCCTCTTCTAGCACTGGGGCCGAGGCCTGGGCAGTTGGCCGATGCCGGGGTCAGGGGACCACGCTGCCAACAAGCACCATGAACAAAGCTCGGGAGGCGGAGAGCGGCCGTGGGCCCCGAGCTGTCAATCAGGCTGTCGAGCAGCGGGCGGGCGGGCACTCAAAGCTTTTGATTAAAGAAACAAAAAAAAAACCCGCCCTCCCGCCCAGCGGGCTCGCGTGTCCCCTCGGAGTGCGCCATTTTCCGACCAACCAGGAGGCGGCCCGGGGTCGCGCGCCCGCGCCCACCCTCCCCCTTTTTTTTTAACTTTTTCAAACGATGCCGCGCGCTCCCGTGCCCCGCTTTCCACCAACCAGAGAGGCGCGCGCGGTCACGGCGGCCGGGCCGGGCGCGGTCACGGCTCGGCTCGGCTCGCCCCCTCCCACCACACAGACAGAAAGCGCGCGCGCGCGCGCGCGCCCCCCCCCCCAACCATCGATCGCAGGCGGCTAAACAAAGGGAAAGGGCCCCGCCGGCCTGGCCGCCACCGACTGCTCCGAGAGAGAGAGAGGGAGGGAGGCAGACGAGTCGGCGGCCGGTGCGACTGAGGCAACGGCAGGGCCGGGTCTCATCCTGGCGAATCGCCGTGGCCTTGGACCGGATACTCGGGCTCGGTGAGCGGGGACGGGGACGGAACTGCGGGCGGTGAGTGACAGCTTACCTGAATGCCAATCTTCATCAGACTGACAAGCCTCTGCAGCAATCAGCCCCACGCAGCGCCGCGCGTCATCACGCACACGCCACGCCGCGCACTTAATATGCACCGCGCACCGCACGCTGCCCACTTAATATGCATGACGCACGCTCCGCCCCTCCCACCGGACACGCCCACTCGCCTTTAAACGAACAGCTGGCACAAGAGCCAGGCCTGTTCCTGGCGGCCTTTTCCCCCCACCCCCGCTTCACCCGGCCAAACCAAGCACCAGAGGAGTCAGGCCTGGTCCCTGCTGTCCCCTCGCCCTCTCCAGGCCAAACCCAGTCGCACCAGTGCAACCCTCCCCCAGCTACAAACTGATCCACATGTACAGGGCAGGCATCACTGTCAGAGAGCAGCCAATCTGGCAGCTCGAAACTGGGCATCCATGAGACGCTGTGGGCCATCAGCAGCAGCAGAATTGTATTCCAGCACAATCTGTAACCTCATGGCCCGGCATATTCCTCACTCTACCATTACCAACAAGCCAGGGGATCAACCCTAGTTCAATGAGGAGTGTAGAAGAGCATGCCAGGAGCAGCACCAGGCGTACCTAAAAATGAGGTGCCAACCTGGTGAAGCTACAATTCAGGACTACATGCATGCTAAACAGCGGAAGCAACACGCTATAGACAGAGCTAAGCGATTCCACAACCAACGGATCAGATCAAAGCTCTGCAGTCCTGCCACATCCAGTCGTGAATGGTAGTGGACAATTAAACAACTAACGGGAGGAGGAGGCTCTGTAAACATCCCCATCCTCAATGACGGCGGAGTCCAGCACGTGAGTGCAAAAAACAAGGCTGAAGCGTTTGCAACCATCTTCAGCCAGAAGTGCCGAGTGGATGATCCATCTCGGCCTCCTCCCAATATCACCACCATCACAGAAGCCAGTCTTCAGCCAGTTTGATTCACTCCACGTGATATCAAGAAATGGCTGAGTGCACTGGATACAGCAAAGGCTATGGGCCCCGACAACATCCCGGCTGTAGTGCTGAAGACTTGTGCTCCAGAACTAGCTGCGCCTCTAGCCAAGCTGTTCCAGTACAGCGACAACACTGGCGTCTACCCGACAATGTGGAAAATTACCCAGGTATGTCCTGTCCACAAAAAGCAGGACAAATCCAATCCGGCCAATTACCGCCCCATCAGTCTACTCTCAATCATCAGCAAAGTGATGGAAGGTGTCGTCGACAGTGCTATCAAGCGGCACTTACTCACCGATAACCTGTTCACCGATGCTCAGTTTGGGTTCCACCAGGACCACTCGGCTTCAGACCTCATTACAGCCTTGGTCCAAACATGGACAAAAGAGCTGAATTCCAGAGGTGAGATGAGAGTGACTGCCCTTGACATTAAGGCAGCATTTGACTGAGTGTGGCACCAAGGAGCCCTAGTAAAATTGAAGTCAATGGGAATCAGGAGGAAAACTCTCCAGTGGCTGGAGTCATACCTAGCACAAAGGAAGATGGTAGTGGTTGTTGGAGGCCAATCATCTCTGCCCCAGGACACTGCTGCAGGAGTTCCTCAGGGCAGTGTCCTAGGCCCAACCATCTTCAGTTGCTTCATCAATGACCTTCCCTCCATTATAAGGTCAGAAATGGGGATGTTCGCTGATGATTGCACAGTGTTCAGTTCCATCCGCAACCCCTCAAATAATGAAGCAGTCCGAGCCCGCATGCAGCAAGACCTGGACAACATCCAGGCTTGGGCTGATAAGTGGCAAGTAACATTCGCGCCAGACAAGTGCCAGGCAATGACCATCTCCAACAAGAGAGAGTCTAACCACCTCCCCTTGACATTCAATGGCATTACCATCGCCGAATCCCCCACCATCAACATCCTGGGGGTCACCATTGACCAGAAACTTAACTGGACCAGCTATATAAATACTGTGGCTACAAGAGTGGGTCAGAGGCTGGGTATTCTGCGGCGAGTGACTCACCTCCTGACTCCCCAAAGCCTTTCCACCATCGACAAGGCACAAGTCAGGAGTGTGATGGAATACTTTCCACTTGCCCAGATGAGTGCAGCTCCAACAACACTCAAGAAGCTCGACACCATCCAGGACAAAGCAGCCCACTTGATTGGCACCCCATCCACCACCCTAAACATTCACTCCCTTCACCACCGGCGCACTGTGGCTGCTGTGTGTACCATCCACAGGATGCACTGCAGCAACTTGCCAAGGCTTCTTCGACAGCACCTCCCAAACCCGCGACCTCTACCACCTGGAAGGACAAGAGCAGCAGGTACATGGGAACAACACCACCTGCACGTTCCCCTCCAAGTCACACACCATCCCGACTTGGAAATATATCACCGTTCCTTCATCGTCGCTGGGTCAAAATCCTGGAACTCCCTTAACATCACTGTGGGAGAACCTTCACCGCATGGACTGCAGCGGTTCAAGAAGGCGTCTCACCACCACCTCAAGGGCAATTAAGGATGGGCAATAAATGCCGGCTTCGCCAGCGGCGCCCACATCCCATGAACGAATAAAAAAAAAATCTGCTTCCTCTCCATTGAGCAGACAAAGCTCCCTCTCTCTGCTGGGTCTCTCCCTCTGTCTCTCTCTTCCCCCTCTGTCCCTCTCCCCCTCTCTGTCTGTCTCACCATCTCTGTCTCTTCCCCCCCTCTGTATCTCTCCCACTCTCTCTCCCATTCTCTGTCTGACTCCCCCTCTCCCTCTCTGTCCGTCTCTCTCCCCCTCTCTCTCAGTCCATCCTTCTGTCTGTCTCCCCCTCTGTCTGTCTTCGTCTCCCTCTCCCTCTCTGTCCCTCTCCCCCTCTCTCTATCTCTGTCTTTCTCCCCCTCTCTCTGCAAATGGGGAAATGCAAAATAAAGATCCCGCAGGATGCTGTGGGAGTTTGCCGTTTGTGATTTTTCGGAGGTGCAGGTCACGTTGCTCAGTGCAGGTCAGGCTGCTACAGGACATCAGCTCCGTAGTCACTGCAGGAGCGTGCTACCTTCCAGTTCCGAGAACGCCGAGGGTGAGGTGTCTGCGTTACTGGAGGTGATAGACGTGTTGAGATTGTCCACTTTGTGCAATGATATGAGGGAAGGTTGAGGAAATGTGGAAGCTACACTCCCAAGAACACACTTGCTGCACAAGTGGTAGATTTCTCCAGGCACTCGACCATGTTTTAGAGGCGTGAGAAGCTGTGAAATTCATATCCTATCGCTGCTGGACGTTTACGTTGGAGAAATATCAAATCTTTCCGTGTAAACAATCTTTAGTCACCGATATTACAGTCTCCCTATCAGAATAGTGCTGGAGGCACCAATATTAGTCTCCCTATCAGAATAGTGCTGGAGGCACTGATATTACAGTCTCCCTATTAATTAGTTCTGGAGTCACTGATATTACAGTCCCCCTGTTGAATTAGTGCTGGAGTCACTGCTATTTTAGTCTCCCTGTTAGAATAAGAACATACGAACATAAGAAATAGGATCAGGTGTAGGCCATACGGCCCCTCGAGCCTGCTCCGCCATTCACTAAGATCATGGCTGATCTTTGACCTCAACTCCACTTTTCCACCCAATCCCCATTTCCTTTGATTCTTTTCGAGTCCAAAAATCTATCGATCTCAGCCTTGAATATACTCAACGACTGAGCATCCACAGCCCTCTGGGGTAACGAATTCCAAAGATTCACAACCCTCTGCATGAAGAAATTCCTCCTCATCTCAGTCCTAAATGGCCAAACCATTATCCTTAGACACTCAAGCCAGGGGTAACAACCTCTCAGCATCTATCCTGTCAAGCCCCCTCAGAAACTTATATGTTTCAATGAGATCACCTCTCATTCTTCTAAACTCCAGAGAGTATAGACCCATTCTACTCAATCTCTCCTCATAGGACAACCCTCTCATCTCAGGAATCAATCTAGTGAACCTTCGTTGCACCGCCTCCAAGGCAAGTATATCATTCCTTCGGTAAGGAGACCAAAACTGTACGCAGTGTGTGGTCTTGGTGTGGTCTCGCCAAGACTTCCTTACTCTTGTACTCCAACCCCCTTGCTGTACCTGCATGTTAACTTTCCGTGTTTCGTGTACAAGGACACCCAAATCCCTCTGAACACCAACAAGTAACAGTTTCTCACCATTTAAAAAATATTCTGTTTTTCTATTCCTTCCAAAGTGAATAACCTCATATTTCCCCACATTATACTCCATCTACCACCTTCTTGCCCACTCACTTAACCTGTCTATATCCCTTTGCAGATTCTTTGTGTCCTCCTCACAGCTTACTTTCCCACCTAGCTTTGTATCGTCAGCAAACTTGGATACATTACACTTGGTCCCTCCATCTGAGTCATTAATATAGATTGTAAATAGCTGAGGCCCTAGCACTGATCCTTGCGACACCCCACTAGTTACAGCCTGCCAACCAGAGAATGACCCATTTTTTCCTACTCTTCATTTTCTATCTGTTAACCAATCCTCTATCCATGCTAATATATTACCCCCAACCCCATGAGCCCTTATCTTGTGTAACAACCTTTCATGTGGCACCTTATGAAATGCCTTTTGAAAATCCAAATATACTACATCAACTGGTTCCCCTTTACCTACCCTGCTAGTTACATCCTCAAAAAACTAGCAAATTTGTCAAACATGATTTCCCTCTCGTAAAAGCATGTTGACTCTGCCTAAGCACAAGAATAGTGCTGGAGCCACTGATATTACAGTCTCTATTAGAATCCAGTTGGAGTCACTGATATTACAGTCTCGCTATTAGAATAGTGCTGGAGTCACTGATATTACAGTCTCTATTAGAATCCAGTTGGAGTCACTGATATTACAGTCTCGCTATTAGAATAGTGCTGGAGTCACTGATATTACAGTCTCTATTAGAATCCAGTTGGAGTCACTGATATTACAGTCTCGCTATTAGAATAGTGCTGGAGTCACTGATATTACAGTCTCTATTAGAATCCAGTTGGAGTCACTGATATTACAGTCTCGCTATTAGAATAGTGCTGGAGTCACTGATATTACAGTCTCTATTAGAATCCAGTTGGAGTCACTGATATTACAGTCTCGCTATTAGAATAGTGCTGGAGTCACTGATATTACAGTCTCTATTAGAATCCAGTTGGAGTCACTGATATTACAGTCTCCCTGTTATAAAAGTACTGGAGTCACAGATAGTGCAATCTCCCTATTAGAATAGTGCTGGGGTCACTGATATTACAGTCTTGCTATTAAATTAATGCTGCAGTCACTGATATTACAGTCTACCTATTAAATTAATGCTGCAGTCACTGATATTACAGTCTACCTATTAAATTAATGCTGCAGTCACTGATATTACAGTCTACCTATTAAATTAATGCTGCAGTCACTGATATTACAGTCTACCTATTAAATTAATGCTGCAGTCACTGATATTACAGTCTCTCTATTAGAATAGTGCTGGAGTCATTCATAGAATCATAGAAAATTTACGTCACAAAAGGAGGCCATTCAGCCCATCGCATCCGTGCCAGCCGAAAATGAGCCACCCAGCCTAATCCCACTTTCCAGCACTTGGTCCGTAGCCCTGTAGGTTACGGCACTTCAGGTGCACATCCGAGTACTTTTTAAATGAGTTGAGGGTTTCTGCCTCTACCACCCTTTCAGGCAGTGAGTTCCAGATCCCCACCACCCTCTGGGTGAAAACATTTTTCCTCAGCTCCCCTCTAATCCTTCTACCAATTACTTTAAATCTATGCCCCCTGGTTATTGACCCCTCTGCTGAGGGAAATAGGTCTTTCCTATCCACTCTATCTTGGCCCCTCATAATTTTGTACACCTCAATTAAATCACCCCTCAGCCTCCTCTGTTCCAACGAGAACACCAACAGCCTATCCAATCTTTCCTCATAGCTAAAATTCTCCACTCCTGGCAACATCCTCGTAAATCTCCTCTGTACCCTCTCTAGTGCAATTACATCTTTCCTGTAATGTGGTGACCAGAAATGTACTCAGTACTCAAGCTGTGGCCTAAACAGTGTTTTATACAGTTCCAGCAAAACCTCCCTGCTCTTATATTCTATGCCTCGGCTAATAAAGGAAAGTATTCCATAAGCCTTCTTAACCACCTTGTCTACCTGTCCTGCTACTTTCAGGGATCTGTGAACATGCACTCCAAGGTCCCTCACTTCCTCTACACCTCTCAGTATCCTCCCATTTATTGTGTACTCTCTTGCCTTGTTTGCCCTCCCCAAATGCATTACCTCACACTTCTGTGGATTGAATTCCATTTGCCACTTTTCTGCCCACCTGACCAGTCCATTGATATTTTCCTGCAGTCTACCTTCTCATAATCAACCACACGGCCAATTTTTCTATCACCTGCAAACTTCTTAATCATGACCCCTACATTTAAGTCCAAATCATTAATATATACCACAAAAAGCAAGGGACCGAGTCCTGAGCCCTGCTGAACCCCACTGGAAACAGCCTTCCAGTCACAAAAACATCCGTTGACCATTACCCTTTGCTTCCTGCCACTGAGCCAATTTTGGATCCAACTTGCCACTCTTCCTTGGATCCCATGTGCTTGTACTTTTTTGACCAGTCTGCCATGTGGGACCTTGTCAAAAGCCTTGCTAAAATCCATGTACACTACATCAAATGCGCTACCCTCATCGACCCTCCTTGTTACCTCCTTAAAAAATTCAATCAAGTTAGTCAGACACGACCTTCCCTTAACAAATCCATGCTGACTGTCCTTGATTACTCCGTGCCTTTCTAAGTGACAGTTTATCCCGTCTCTCAGAATTGATTCCAATAATTTGTCCACTACTGAGGTTAGACTGACTGGCCTGTAATTACATGGCCTATCCCTCGCTCCCTTTTTAAATAACGGTACAACATTAGCAGTCCTCCAATCCTCCGGCACCATGCCTGTATCCAGTGAGGATTGGAAAATGATGGTCAGAGCCTCCGCCATTTCCATCCTTGCTTCTTTTAACAGCCTGGGATACATTTCATCCGGCCCTGGTGATTTATCTACTTTCTAAGATGCTAATCCCCTTAATACTTCATCTCTCATTAAGTTTATCCCGTCCAATATTTCACACTCCTCCTCCTTAACTACAATGTCTGCATCATCCCCCTCTTTTGTGAAGACAGATGCAAAGTATTCATTAGGAACCATACCCACATGTTCTGCCTCCACACATAGGTTACCTTTTTGGTCTCTAATAGGCCCTACTCTTTTCTTAGTTATCCTCTTGCTCTTTATGTATTTATAAAACATCTTGATTTTACTTGCCAATATCTTTTCATGCACTCTCTTTGCTTTCCTAATTTCCTTTCTAATTTCACTGCACTTTCTATACTCCTCTAGGCTTTCTGTAATATTGAGTTCTCGGTGTCTGATATAAGCTTCCCTTTTTTTGCCTTATCATACCCCATATGCTCCTTGTCATCCAGGAGGTGCTAGATTTGGCAGTCCCACCCTTTTTCTTTGTGGGAAAATGTTTACTCTGCACCCCTTGAATGCCTCCCACTGCTCTGACACTGATTTACCTTCAAGTAGCTGTTTCCAGTCCACTTTTGCTCAATCATTCTTAGCTTAGTAAAATTGGCCTTTCCCCAATTGAGAACTTTAACTCCTATTCTATCTTTGTCCTTTTCCATAACTATGCTAAAACTAACTGAATTATGATCACTATCACCAAAATGCCCTCTCACTGATACTCCTTCCACCTGCCCAGCCTCATTTCCTAAAACTAAATCCAGAACTGCCCCCTCTCTTGTTGGGCTTGCTATGAACTGGCTAAAAAAGTTCTCCTGAATGCAATTTAAGAATTTTGCACCCTCTATACCCTTCACACTGTTTATGTCCCAGTTAATATTAGGGTAGTTGAAATCCCCGACTATTACTGCCCTACTGTTTTTGCACCTCAGAAATTTGCCTACATATTTGCTCCTCTATCTCCCTCTGACTGTTTTGGGGTCTATAGTACACTCCCAGGAGTGTGATTGCCCCTTTTTTGTTCCTTAGCTCAACCCATATGGCCTCATTTGATGATCCTTTTACCATATCATCCCTCCTCACAGCTGTAATTGTTTCTTTAACCACAATTCCCCTTCTCTATCTCGTCTGAAAACCCTGTAACCAGGAACATTGAATTGCCATTCCTGCCCCTCTTTAAGCCATGTTTCTGTAATAGCTAAGATATCGTACTGCCACGTGTCTATCTGTGCCCTCAGCTCATCTGCCTTATTCACTATACTCCTTGCATTGAGGTATGTACCATTAAGCATTGCCAAACTCCTTTGTTGTTTATTTTCTAACCTTTGTTTCCTCTGCCTTCCTAAGTCACTTACTAATTTTCTGCCTTCCAATTCCAGTTCTGATTCTGTCCCATCTGAATCTACACTCAGGTTCCCATCCCCCTGCCAAGCTAGTTTAAACCCTCCCCAACAGCACTAGCAAACCTCCCCGCGAGGATATTGGTGCCGGCCCTGTTCAGTGCAACCCGTCCGGCTTGTACAGGTCCAACCTCCCCCAGAACTGGTCCCAATGCCCCAGGAATCTAAAGCCCTCCCTCCTGTACCATCTCTCCAGCCACGCATTCATCTGCTCCATCCCCCTATTCCTATACTCACTATCACGTGGCACCGGGAGTAATCCGGAGATTACTACCTATGAGGTCCTGCTTCTTACTCTCTTTCCTAACTCCTTAAATTCTTCCTGCAGGACCTCATCCCTCTTTATACCCTCTTTCATATAACAGTCACCCTATTAGAATAGCGCTGGAGTCACTCACATACTCTCACTATTAAAATAACGCTGCAGTCACTGAGATTACAATCTCCCTGTTAGAATACTACTGGACTCACAGATATTACAATCTCCCTGTTAAATTAATACCAGAGTCACTGATAATACAGTCCCCCTATTGGAATATTGCTGGAGTCACTGATATTAGTCTTCCTATTAAAATAGTGCAGGAGCAAAGGTTCCTGCTTCTTCCACCCTCTCAGGTAGTGATTTCCAGACCCCCATCACCCTCTGGGTGAAAAAAAATTTCCTCAGCTCCCTTCTCCCTTCTCCCTTCTACCAATCACTTTAAATCTATGCCTCCTGGTTATTGACCTCTCTGCTAAGGGAAATAGGTCCTTCCTGTCCAATCTATCTAGGCCCCTCATAATTTTATACACCTCAATTAAATCTCCCCTCAGCCTCCCCTGTTCCAAAGAAAACAACCCCAACCTATCCAATCTTTTCTTATAGCTAATATTCTCCAGTCTTGGCAACATCCTCGTAAATCTCCGCTGTACCCTCTCTAGTGTAATCACATCTTTCTGTAATGTGGTGACCAGAACTGTACGCAATACTCAAGCTGTGGCCTAACTAGTGTTTTATACAGTTCCAGCATAACCACCCTGCTCTTATATTCTATGCCTCGGCTAATAATGGAAAGTATCCCAATATGCCTTCTTAACCACCTTATCTACCTGTCCTGCTACCTTCAGGGATCTGTGGACATGCACTCCAACGTTCCTCTCTTCCTCTACACCTCTCAGTATCCTCCCATTTATTGTGTATTTCCTTGCCTTGTTTGACATCCTCAAATGCATTACCTCTTCCACGGATTGAATTCCAGATTGATATTACAGGCTCCCTATTAGAATAGTGCAGGAGTCACTGATATGACTGGAGCCACTGCTGTTCAAAGCTCTCATCCATGTTTTCATCACCTCTACACTCGACTATGCCAATGGTCCCCTCGCCACTCTGCTCAGCCTAACCGTACATAACTTCCAACTCGTCAAATACTCCGTGCATCCAGGCCTGCACCAGGTCCCACCAGGGCACTTGGAAAATCATAATATGATTAGGCAGTGTCAACATGGTTTTATGCAAGGGAAATTGTATTTGACAAATCTGTTCGAGTTTTTTGAGGATGTAACTAGCAAGGTAGATAGAGGGGAACCAGTGGATGTAGTATATTTGGATTTTTAAAAGGCATTCAATAAGGTGCCACATAAAAGGTGGTTACACAAGATAAAGGCTCATGGGGTTGGGGGTAATATATTAACATGGATAGAAGATTGGTTAACGGACAGAAAATAGAGAGTAGGGATAAACAGGTCATTTTCAGTTGGCAGTGGGGTGCTGCAAGGATCAGTGCTTGGGCCTCAGCTATTTACAATCGATATTAATGACTTAGATGGAGGGACCGAGTATTATGTATCCAAGTTTGCTGATGATACAAAGCTAAGTGGAAAAGTAAGCTGTGAGGAGGACACAAAGAGTCTGCAAAGGGATATAGACAGGTTAAGTGAGTGAGTAAAAAGGTGGCAAATGGAGTATGATGTGGGGAAATGTGAGGTTATTCACTTTGGTAGGAAGAATAGAAAAATAGAATATTTTTTAAATGGTGAGGAACTATTAAATGTTGGTGTTCAGAAAGATTTGGGTGTCCTTATACATGAAACACAGGAAGTTAACATGCAGGTACAGCAGCAATTAGGAAGGCAAATGGTATGTTGGCCTTTATTGCAAGGGGGTTGGAGTACAAGGGTAAGGAAGTTTTGCTTCACTTGTACGGGGCTTTGGTGAGACCACACCTGGAGTACTGCATAAAGTTTTGGTCTCCTTACCTAAGGAAGGATATACTTGCCTTGGAGGCGGTGCAACAATGGTTCACTAGATTGATTCCTGGGATGAGAGGGTTGTCCTATGAGGAAAAATTGAGTAGAATAGGCCTACATTCTCTGGAGTTTGAGAGGTGATCTTATTGAAACGTATAAAATTCTTAGAGGACTTGACAGGGTAGTTGCGGAGAGGCTGTTTCCCATGACTGGAGAGTCTAAAAATAGTCTCAAGATAAGGGGTCGGCCATTTAGGACTGAGATGAGGAGGCATTTCTTCACTCAGAGGGTGGTGAATCTTTGGAATTCTCTACCCCAGAGGGCTGTGGATGCTCAGTCGTTGAGTATATTGAAGGCTGAGATCGTTGGTTTTTGGACTCTAAGGTAATCAAGGGAAATGGGGATTGGGCGGAAAAGTGGAGTTAAGGTCAAAGATCAGCCATGATCTTATTGAATGGCAGAGCAGGATTGAGGGTCCTGCTCCTATTCCTTACGTTCTTAGGTTCCCTATCACCCCCTGCTCTTACCAACATGCATTGGCTTCCCCATCCAGTTTTTATCGAACTCACAATATTTGTCCTGATCTATAAGAACGCCCTCCAGGCCCTCTCATAAGCTCCTTCAGCCCTATGTTCAAGCTGCATTCTCCATCCTTCCGACTCTGGCATCCATTGCCCCCCCCCGCCCATCTCCCTCCCTCGTGCGACGCTCAGTCCCACACTCTGGAACTATCTCCCTAAATCCCGTGCCTTGCTCCTCCTCTCCTTCAAAATCCTCTTCTAAACCCACCTCGTGGATTTTCCCCTAGTGACGCCTCATAACGTGGTTTCACCTACGTAAAGCATTTGGATGTTTTATTATGTTGATTGTGCTATATATATTCAAGTTGTAAGAGATTGCAGCTACCTGCAAAGGATTAAGGAAGTTGCGGCTTTGATGAACTGAAAGAGTTTCACTGCAATCGAAGGGCAGGAAGAAAGGAAAATCAGTTGTGAATTCTGAAGAGGATGCGTTCTGTTGGAAGCTCAATCATAGAATCACACAGCACAGAAGGAGGCCATTTGGCCCATCGTGCGTCTGCTGGCTCTTTGAAAGGGCTATCCAATTAGTCCCGCTCCAAGGGACAAAGTTTGCAGATGACACGAAACTTGGAAATGTAGTAAACAATGTGGAGAATAGTAACAGACTTCAGGAGGTCATAGACAGACTGGTGAAATGGGCAGACACATGGCAGATGAAATTTAATGCAGAGAAGTGTGAAGTGACGCATTTTGGTAGGAAGAATGAGGAGAGGCAATATAAACTAAATGATACAATTTTAAAGGGGCTGCAGGAACAGACAGACCTGAGGGTGGCAGGACAATTTCATCAGGCTGTTAAAAAAGCATATGGGATTCTGGGCTTTGTAAATAGAGGCATAGAGTACAATAGCAAGGAAGTTATGATAAACTGTTGTAAATCACTGGTTAATCGGCTGGAGTATTGTGTCCAATTCTGGGCACCACACTTTAGGATGTCAAGGCCTTGGAGAGGGTGCAGAGGAGATTTACCAGAATGGTACCAGGGTTGAGAGACTTCAGTTAAGTGGAGAGACTGGAGAAGTTGGGATTGTTCTCCTCAGAGCAGAGAAGGTTATTGGGAGATTTAATAGATGTGTTCAAAATTATGAAGGGTTTTGATAGAACAAATAAGGAGAAACTGTTTCCAGTGGCAGAAGGGTTGGTAACCAGAGGTAATTGGCAAAAGAACCAGAGGGGAGATGAGGAGAATTTTTTTTACTCAACGAGTTGTTATGATCTGGAATGCACTGCCTGAAATGGTGGTGGGAACAGATTCAACAGTCAAAAAGGGAATTAGATAAATACTTGAAGGGAAAAAATTTACAGGGCTATGGAAAAAGAGCAGGAGTATGGGACTAATTGGATAGTTCTTTCAAAGTGCCAGTGCAGGCATGATGGGCCGAATGGCCTCGTCCTGTGCTGTAACATACTATGATGTATTCTTCCTCTGCTTCCAGCTAAATAGCATCCTTCTCCACGTTTACTCCTCCATCCTGGCAATTTTCTCCCTTGCTTTCCTCTCCTGTGATCATTAACTCCTCACTCGTGGACAGCTCCATGGGTGTTGGGCACCCTCCAGTGCTGCACCCAAATGCTCATTTTCGAGTCCAGACAGCGAGTGTCAGTGGGCTCATTGACTATGATAAGCAGCCTGATCCCGTCCTCATCCGATATCCACATCTGCGCACTTTCCACCAGAGGTCCCTGGGTAGTCATGACGAGCAGGAATTCTGGTTGAATTTCCCCTCCCTAAACAAGGAGCAGTGATGCCATTTATGGAACCACAACTGCTGAAATCAGTTCACTCAGCACAGACCGAGGATCAAACCCAGGCCACTCCAGGTCTATGTGGTTCACATACGCCCTGAGCCATTGCGAATCTTATCTACAAACCAAAGCTAATACATGTGTCTGGCCTCTCTACAATAGGATGTGATAACATGGGATTAGCCAGACAATGCCAGAGTCTCCTTTAAGAGCTCCACGGTGCCCTGCCTGTGATATCCATGCATTATTCACTTTCCATATTTGTGAGGGTGCGGTATGTTGTGTTTCTGGAGTTGTGTCTGTTGTGAGGTAGACACACAGACACTAAAATAAACTTTGATTGTTCTGATGTAAATTTGCTCATGAAATTGCTATTCCACGAGAGAAAATACTTTTCATCTGCCTCTCAACACAGATTCAACAGAGTAGTAAGGTGGCAGTGCCAGCCTCTGTACCCTTCCAGCACAGAATGTTCAAATCATCTCCCCCACTGGAAAACCACTACATCCACCATCATGTGTGGCTCCCAGCTCAGACCCCAAGAATATGTTGGCTGAGTAAAGGCTTCTCACAGACCCTCTGTTGTGCTGTCCGTGTCCACTATGGCTGGGTATGGTTTGTAGATAAGCTTCGCAATGGCTCAGGGCATATGTGAACCACATAGACCTGGAGTGGCCTGGGTTTGATCCTCTGTCTGTGCTGACTGAACTGATTTCAGCAGTTGTGGTTCCATAATTGGCATCACTGCTCCTTGTTTAGGGAGGGGAAATTCAACCAGAATTCCTGCTCGTCATGACGACCCAGGGACCTCTGGTGGAAAGTGCGCAGATGTGGATATCGGATTCCTAACCCAGAGGAAATGAGTTTAGTTCTCACCAAGTTATGAAATTGCGTTCAATAAATCTGGTGGTTTGTAAGCTGCCACCAGGAGAAATGATCACGAGCAGCCAGATTGTTGCAAAAACACAATTGGTTGACTAATATCCTTCAGGGAAGGGAACCTGCTGTTCTGACCCAGTCTGTCCTACAGATGACTGCAGTCCAAGCTGTGTGCTGGAATCTTAATGGTTTCTGAAATGTTGCAGCAAGCCACTCAGTTATAAACAATCTCCTGCATTCAGAGAAGAAATTTAAAAACCCGGAAATATTTTCTGACAAAGGGTTTAAGCTGAAATGTTCATCTGCCTTTCCTCTTTACGGAGGCTGACAGACCCTGTGGTGCATTTCCAGTTTTGAAAAGGGATTTATTCCACTATCGCACCACCCAGCTTTCTCAAAGATCTGTGGCTACAGACCCACCACTGATTGGTCGGGAACTGAACCGCCGGATCCAATTAGAGCCAATGGGCCGCAGCTGCACCAAAAAGGCCTCACGTCATTGGATAAAAAGATTTGACGGCCTCTTCTGTTGGACCTGTTGAATTGTGGAGGTTATGGTTTCAGCGGTAAAAATTCTGCCAGAAATCTCATGGACTGGACAACATAATGGAAGATCTGAAGCTTGGGCCCCAATTCTTCTGACAGAGGATCCATCGATGATCCAGACTCAGGAACGTCTGCTCTCGAAGTTACATTAAGGCAGGGATAGAATTTCCTCGATTAGTTCTGGTACAGGTCCTGCTCAATGTTCCTCATCAAAGAAACAAAACTCTTCACACCTGTTGGCGAGGCTCTGTGAACAAGACACTGTTGTCCCAAGTCAGCCCCATCTCTTCTCCATTGCTTGACCTGTCCTTTCAACTTTTATGACATAGTCCAGCTGCGGAAATCAGTCCCGACTCCCAAGAGTTGGGTCCCGCAGATGGGTTATTCCTCAGCTGGACTGTGAACTGAAGTTTCTGTTAATTCCTGTTTCATTCGCAGTTTCCAAATGTAACTGTAGTGATCAGTGCTCAAAACCCTGAATGAAAAGTAAAGGGAGCAGTGAAGCAGCCACATACTGAGCCCCCAACCTTGGAGGGGGTGGAGGGGGGGGGGGGGGGGGGGGAGTCGTGAGCTGCAGGGGTGGGTTTACCGCGTATTGCCATGTGGAAACCTCCTGCCCTTAGCAATAACATCGAGGTGGGGGCCGTGCAGAGTTTGAGCAGGTCCTACACCAAGCAGCAGTCTGGGGTCCTCACAGCACTGACACGAGTGTTGGGGAAGCCTCTGCTCATCGCTTACCCTGTTAGTCGGTGATCAGCAAAATACTGGATCGGGAGAAAATGACAAAGAATGTAGATGGTAAACAGACATGTAAACAGTGAATTTTTTAATTTAAGTTTAGTTCTATCTCACGTTCTGTGTATATTGTATATTTCAGGTGTACAGCTCTGATGCACCAGGTGAGCAGAGCCCAGAGAATGTGCAAGGGGGTCAGTGACGAGGGGTCATCCTTCCTGATGAGGGCTGAGGTAACCTGTACTTTGCCATCTCCATGTCCAGGTCTACAAAGGTCAGGGGATTGTAATCGTGGTGCTGGGTGTTCTTGTAGGTGGAGGAGTCCAACACTTCCTCGACCGGCTCCTGCTTCTCGACCGGCTCTGCACAAAACAGAAACAATTCACTTTGAGAAAATGATTTTTTATAGTCAGAGTGACCGCCCCGCCCGGGGCCCAGAGTGACCACCCCGCCTGGGGTCAGTGAGTCACCGATCCGCCCGGGGCCCAGAGTGACCACCCCGCCTGGGGTCAGTGAGTCACCGCCCCGCCCGGGGCCCAGAGTGACCACCCCGCCTGGGGTCAGTGAGTCACCGATCCGCCCGGTGCCCAGAGTGTCCACCCCGCCTGGGGTCAGTGAGTCACCGACCCGCCCGGGGCCCAGAGTGTCCACCCCGCCTGGGCCCAGTGAGTCACCGATCCGCCCGGGGCCCAGAGTGACCACCCCGCCTGGGGTCAGTGAGTCACCGATCCGCCCGGGGCCCAGAGTGACCACCCCGCCTGGGGTCAGTGAGTCACCGATCCGCCCGGGGCCCAGAGTGTCCACCCCGCCTGGGGTCAGTGAGTCACCGACCCGCCCGGGGCCCAGTGTGACCACCCCGCCCGGGGCCCAGTGTGTCACCGACCCGCCCGGGGCCAGTCGGGGCCCAGGTTGGATTCCCAGGCTGGGTCTGTCCTGGGCACACGGGGGCAGTAGAGGTGCCACAATTTGCCTCAGTGCTGCCAATCTCTCACTAGTGACCCCTACTGGAAAAGTGAGTGCGCGCACGTTGGGTGAGGTCAGACTCAGGTTAAGCTACGATGCCTTCCAAAGCCAAATATCCTGCCAGCTCCTGTAGAATGATTCCCAAACCTTTCCACTGGGGGTTTTCCTCGTCTCATGTCTGGGTCTGTTGTAGACTAATTGATTAATCAATAACTCCAATAATTTTGTTTCATGTGACTACCAGGATGATAGAAGGTAAACTAGAGGGACTTTGGTCTTTTCTCGTCCAGTAATTCCTATGTTCCTATATATCCCAATGAGAGTGGGTGCCTTCAGGAGGACAGGACAGGGCAGGGCAGAGGAGAAACAAGGCCAGCAGAATAGTCTAATCATCATAGTCCCTTAAATCAATCAAAAGAAATATCAGTTACATAGCCATCACGTGGGAGCCCAGCAACTGGCTTTCAGATGTAGAGGTAGTTCAAGGTTTTTAAATACATTATAATCAGCTTCAAATTATACATTAGCAGGTGGAAAACAGTATGAGAAGCTGGAAAGAAAAGACTGCAGCTCCAGCACATGCACCGGGTGTAGGGCTCACTGGGCACAGTGTATCTGCAATCACTGACCTTAAAATATTCAGTTATCATGGGTTTGGTCATCACTGATTGGAGAATGTACTGGGCTCATCCATTAACACACCAACAGATACATTAGTGCAGACTGACAATCACTCCATTCAGATACATTAGTGCAGACTGAATCACTCCATTCAGATACATTAGTGCAGACTGAATCACTCCATTCAGATACATTAGTGCAGATTTCGCTCAGTTCCTGCACACCTTATCAATTCAAGATCATGCTAATTTTTGCAATGATTAATATAAAAATTTTCCTCCCCAGCATCCAACTGGACTTGATGGCATAGCACAAGCTACCAGCAAAGCAGCGGTAGCAGGTCAGGGACACAGGATGCGTCAGCAACTGCTTCTGTTCAGCAGGTTCTGGAGAGCCACAAGTGGTAATTATTAAAAAACCTTTTAGCCCATTGGATTCCAGCTTTATCCTCTCCCCATCACAGAGTCCAGCTGTTTCTTAAACAAGCCCAGTGCCCTGGCCTCACCCACCCTGCTGGTAACCCCATTTCAGCTGTTCACCCCCTCTGTGCAAAGAAATACATCTTAACATCTGTTCCAAACTTGCCCTTCACACCTGACCCCGTGCTCCCCTATCCTGGTGCCTTAGTGTTATTCCCCGTTTACCATATCTATCCCATGAAATAACTTACCAACCTCCGTGAGATCCCCCTCGACATCTTTTTCAAGGCTGAAGTGACACATTTTAATAAACTGCTCCTCTGACACCAGGACCAGTCTGTCCACTGCCTCGGGGTCCTGGGCAGCCCCCCTAATGTCGATCACCAAAACTGTACCCAGTGCTCTAGATGCAGCCTGACCCTGCACAGCTTCACCATGTCCTTTGGAGATCGGCACTCAACTGATCTGACAATACAACCAGGATCCATCTCATTCCACTCATAGCCGCCTCACACTGGACAGTGAACGAGTCAACGAATGCCCCCACATCTTTCAACATTTCCCCTTGACCAGATTTATTTCAGCCCCAGTCAGCAGGAACAAAGCACACTGCAGGTGGCACTGCCTGCCTTTGAGTCCTTAGTTTGAGGTCTGAACATTGAAATTTGACTCTTGTGGCACCTAGAACAGATGGGCTATCGAGGAAAAGAGATAACATGAATCATCCAGAGAGCGCCCGTATCACTGGTGCACGGACTGTACTCGGTCTCTTTCACAAGCCGAGTTTAGGTGAAGGCCCTTCGTCACTCCAGAATAGCTGGATTATTTCTGCAGGAGGGAGATGCAGACAGCAGTAAACAGTCAGTGGGAGCCCTGAGCTACCGCCTGGCCCGAGCTAGCCGCGTGGAGTTACTGGCCCCCAAATGGGCCACAGCGGAGGCAGTTGCTTTGCAGTTTAACAGATGAAAGGTTAGAGATAAACAGGCACTGAGCCTGGGTCAGATTCAATAGCGGCAGCAATCGAGGCTGCCGTTCATAGTCACTGCAGTGTAAGAGTCAACAAGAGCTACAGCAGTGGAGCAGGAAAAAAGGCACAAAAGCACCAATGGAGGAGCAGGTACAGGGAGTAGGTTCTCGGGGAGAGCTAACAAAGATTCCCCTCCCATGCCCCTGCTTTCTACCCTTCTCTCCTGAAGGCTCCCATACTGGGGTATAATTTCACTTCTGTCTCTAGTTCTCCAGTACCTCGTCCCTCTTCTGACTTAGGTCCACCCACCAGCGAGTGCTGGCTATTCAACTGTGGCAGGCACCATAGCCGAGCCCAATCCTGTCCTCACTATGTTTGCACGTCCACTTTATCACTGGACAGTGATCTGGAGCAAGATCCTGGTTTATGCGCCCCTCGACCCAGAGGTACTCAAGCGAATCATAACAGCTCTGGCACTGCCCAGCTGCAATCAGCTATCACTCACCTCCAACCGTTAATACTGCTGTTACTAACACCCACTCCCCGATCATTAGTACTGCTGCTACTATCACTCACCTCCAACCGTTAATACCGCTGTTACTAACACTCACTCCCCTGACCATTAGTTCTGCTGTTACTATCACTCACCTCCAACCATTAATACCGCTGCTACTATCACCTCCAACCATTAGTACCTGTTGCTACTATCATTACTCATGATCGTTACTACTTCTATTACAATCACTCACTCCTCACCATTAGTATTAATGTTACTATTATTCACTCACCCCTGACTGTTAGTACTATTACTATCGCTCACTTCCAACCATTAGTACTGCTGTTACTATCACTCACCTCCAACCATTAGTACTGCTGTTACTATCACTCACCTCCAACCATTAGTACTGCTGTTACTATCACTCACCTCCAACCATTAGTACTGCTGTTACTATCACTCACTTCCAACCATTAGTACTGCTGTTACTATCACTCACCTCCAACCATTAGTACCGCTGTTACTATCACTCACCTCCAACTGTTAATACTGCTGTTAATATCACTCACCTCCAACCGTTACTACTTATTACTATCACTCACTCACCCCCAATTGTTAGTACTATTGTTACTATCACTCACTTCCAACCATTAGTACAGCTGTACTAACACTCGCTCCCCTGACCATTAGTAATGCTATTACTATCACTCACCTCCAACCATTAGTACTGCTGTTACTAACATTCACTCCCCCAACTATTAGTACTGCTGTTACTATCACTCTCATGACCGTTACAACTTCTATTACTATCACTCACTCACCCCCGACCATTAGTACCATTGTTACTATTACTCACTCAAAATAGTACAAGAAAAATTAATGGGACTGAAAGTCGATAAATCCCAAGGACCTGATGATCTACATCTCGGTTTTTAAAGAGGTGGCTATAGAGATACTGGATGCATTGGTTGTCATCCTCCAAAATTCTATAGATTCTGGAACGGTTCCTGCAGATTGGAGGGTAGCAAATGTAACCCCACTATTTAAGAAAGGAGGGAGAGAGAAAACAGGGAACTACAGACCTGTTAGCCTGACATCAGTAGTCAGGAAAATGCTAGAATCTATTATAAAGGATGTGATAACCAGACACTTAGAAAATAATAATAGGACTTGGCAGAGTCAACATGGATTTATGAAAGGGAAATCATGTTTGACAAACCTACTGGAGGTCTTTGAGGATGTAACTAGTAGAACAGATAAGGGGGAACCAGTGGATGTGGTGTATTTGGACTTTCAGAAAGCTTTTGATAAGGTCCCACACAGGAGGTTGGTGAACAAAGTTAGAGCACATGGAATTGGGGTAATATACTGGCATGGATCGAGAATTGCTTAACAGACTGAAAACAGAGAGTAGGAATAAATGGGTCCTTTTCAGGTTGGCAGACTGTGACTAGTGGGGTACTGCAGGGATTGGTGCTTGGGCCCCAGCTATTCGCAATATATATCAATGATTTGGATGAGGGGACCAAATGTAATATTTCCAAGTTTGCTGATGACACAAAACTAGGTGGGAATGTGAGGAGGATGCAAAGAGGCTTCAATGGGATATAGACAGGCTAAGTGAGTGGGCAAGAACATGGCAGATGGAATATAATGTGGAAAAATGTGAAGTTATCCACTTTGGTAGGAAAAACAGAAATGCAGAGTATTTTTTAAATGATGAGAGACTGGGAAATGTTGATGTTCAAAGGGACCTGGGTGTCCTTGTACATGAGTCACTGAAAGCTAACATTCAGGTGCAGCAAGCAATTAGGAAGGCAAATGGTATGTTGGCCTTTATTACAAGAGGATTTGAGTACAGGAGTAAAGATTTCTTACTGCAATTATATAGGGCCTTGGTGAGACCACACCTGGAGTATTGTGTACAATTTTGGTCTCCTTATCTAAGAAAGGATATACTTGCCATAAAGGGAGTGCAATGAAGTTTCACCAGACTGATTCCTGGGATGGCGGGGTTGTTGTATGAGGAGAGATTGAGTAGACTAGGCCTGTGTTCTCTAGAGTTTAGAAGAATGAGAGGTGATCTCATTGAAACATACAAAATTCTTACAGGGCTCGACAGGGTAGATGCAGGGAGGATGTTTCCCCTGGCTGGGAAGTCTAGAACTAGGGGTCACAGTCTCAGAATAAGGGATAGGCCATTTAGGACTGAGATGAGGAGAATTTCTTCACTCAGAGGATGGTGAATCTTTGGAATTCTCTACTCCAGACGGCTGTGGAGGCTCAGTCATTGAGTACATTCAAAACAGAGATTGATAGATTTCTAGGTATTAAAGGCATCAAGGGATATGGGGATAGTGCAGGAAAATGGCGTTGAGATAGAAGATCAGCCGCGATCTTGTTGAATGGTGGAGCAGGCTCGAGGGGCCGAATGGCCTACTCCTGCTCCTACTTCTTTTGTTCTTATGTTCACTCACCCCCGACTGTTAGTACTATTGTTACTGTCACTCACCCCACCCCCACCTGTTAGTACTACCATTACTATCACTCCCTCCAACCATTAGTACTATTGTTACTGTCACTCAGCCCCCATTGACCGTTATTGCTGCTGATCCTATCAGGCTCTCCACCCAACCCACTTCAAACTCCAAGTTAAAGTTTATCTCTGGTATCAAACAGGAACAAAGCAAAAGTCCAGAATATCTAACCTCACATCCAACACTACATTTCCTGGGTGGCTCTGGTTATTAACCATCCTGGTGCATGCAGCATTCGTTCACCTCTGATCCATTGAACCCTTAGCTCTGCTGCTACTCAGAAAATTGTCACCTTTCACCGGGTTGTGAGAGTGTTAATGGGCACAGCATTACCTGCGAGAGTCTATCCCACAAAAATCTCTTCTAATCGCAATCTTGCTAGTGGCTGGTTAATTTTATACTCGTTCTCTAGCTCTGTGCTCACAGTCCCGTTAGATAGCCTGCCTGTGCCTGTCCTCTCAGTGCTTTAAAAGCCTGTAGAGGCCCTCTCTAAATCTCTTCAAAGTTAGAACACCCAGTTCTGGAACGCTGCTTTCACACTTCCCTGACTGCTGACAATGAACGTCAGTAAACAGCACCCAGCCTCGAAGTGAAGATTAAACCGGTGAATACCCTGTGGCGTGCCCGGAGCCTCGGCTAAAGCTGGGGTAGGAGGTTCTCGGGTTATCTCCTCAGCCGACTTGAGCTCTGGTCCTGGTGTTTCACCCTGTGCTGGGAGCACCGATGCTTTCAGCAGGCTGTTTGCCGCAGTTTCTTTGGTTTCTGATTTGGCTTTTGGTAGAGAGCTTGCTCCTGGTGTTGTTACTGTGGCTTTGGCCCCAGTGTGGTGGTCTCCTTTTGGCAGTGCTTTGACCCCCTTCGGGTCCTCCAGTGCTGTCGTCTCCAGACAGGCAGCTTCTGCTTCTTTCTCTTCCCCCGTTTTACTCAGCTCTGTGGGAGATTCTGCAGCCGAGTCCCTGGAGGCCGGGGCTTTGGCAGCTTGTGGCTCTACCTGTGGCTTGATGACCAGACCGGCACTCTCCACTTCTTTGCTTGCCCTTGTCCGGTCAGCGACCTTCGCTTGGGTGCAGTGGACAGAATCGCGCCTCGGAAATTCAACTCGAGTCTTTACAGCGTCTTCGGTCACCGTTTCTTCATCTGAGTCCGAATCGGAGCTAGAATCGGAGCTGGAATCAGAGCTGGAATCTTCCTCAGCGGCTGATTTCTCACCACCAGGCTCTCCACTGGCACAGGAGGGATCCACTGACCGCTCACCATGTTTTGGAATTCCTGCCACGGATCTGACCACTTCTCCTTGCCGTTTCTCGGCAGACGGTAACGGTGTTGGGCTGGGAACTCTCCCAGGAAAGAGCAGCAGCGTTTTCTTGGATATGAGACTTGCTCGTTTTGTGCTGGTTATCTCTGCAGCGTGAACGTGGGAATCACTGCTCGAGATCTCGCTGGCCTCGGCTCCTGTGTAAGGGACAGCGGAGGACAAGTGGTCTGCACACTGGACTGGCGCTTTGTTGGTAAGCAGTCCAGCCCCATCCACTGGAGCCACCACAACCCTGTCATCTAAGAAACAGCACAAATAGGAACAAGGTCATTTTCCCTGCAAGAAGAAAAAACATTAAAGCTTCCGTCCATCGTAAGAACAATCATCAGCGTAAAATGACAACCAAGGAATTAACAAGAAAAGCAGCAGGATCCTGACTTCTACTTACTACCAGGCAGAGCTCAGAACCAATCAACACAGACTGGATTCTGAGCCCGTGAATCAACTGCATAAAACAGAGAGTGAGTGGTAAGAAGCTGCAGCCTGCACTGGACTGGGGTTAGGGTTAGGGCAGGTTCATGAGAGGGATTCTGACAGTCTAGGGACAGACAAGAGGACAGACAGCTCAGTCTAAAAGACTCTGTACTGCGGGCTGAGGACACACAGGCCAAGATACTACTAGAAACAATGTGTTAGCATCAGTGTGAGGGGAGAGAGGGGTACGCAGACCGTGGGAGGAGGGGGGGGCCCCCGCACGGGGAGAGAGAGGGACGCACCGCGCGAGGGGAAGTGGGGGAGCAGTGGGGTGTGACTATTCATTGGAGTCATTTCATCACTGTGGGCACTGCAGCATATTGACAGTATCACGGCATCTGGGACAGGAGGAATACACAGGACCAGAAAAAACATGTACCCTACATTCCTCCATCTCCACCAGTGCCCCAAATCCCTCTCCTGTGTCCTGTCCAATGGTCCATTTATCTTATACTGCCGCTGTATATTACCCTGTCCCAATCTCATGACTTTACATTTGTCCACATTAAATGGCATCTGTTGTTCATCAGCATAGCTCCCCATTCTATTCTGGTCTTAGTGTTTGAACAGCCCGCTCCCTGTTTACAGTCCCTCCCAGTTTAGGACCATCTACAAACCTGACCTGACCCGTTCTAACATCGTGTTTTGTTTAACACCCGGCTCAGATTACACCGACCCTATCCCCCCTACTCGTGGTGTGGTCTCCAGGACAGTCAGCATGTGTCAACTGTCCCGGTGACATTGAGCAGGTCTGTTTAAGGAAGACCAATCAGCCCACATCAACTGCTCCCTCCCAAAAGACCCCACAGACACCCCTCCTCTCCCCCGCCACCCCCCCCCCCCCCACCCCCGCCAATACATCAATAATTCCTGGATTTTCACCTCCAACTTTTTATCTGGGAATTCATTCTATTGATCAATCTGTGTTGATATCAATCCTAAATTTACCTTTTTACAAGTTTGATCCAGAGTCCCTGCTACTGTGGTAATGAATTGGTTTGAAGCATTTACCTTTACCACACTGTTTACTATTTTTTTTATTCGTTCATGGGATGTGGGAGTCACTGACGAGGCCGGCATTTATTGCCCTTCCCTAATTGCCCTTGAGAAGGTGGTGGTGAGCTGCCTTCTTGAACCACTGCAGTCCGTGTGGTGAAGATTCTCCCACAGTGCTGCTGCTTGGAAGGGAGTTCCAGGATTTTGACCCAGCGACGATGAAGGAACGGCGAAATATTTCCAAGTCAGGATGGTGTGTGACTTGGAGGGGAACGTGCAGGTGGTGTTGTTCCCATGTACCTGCTGCTCTTGTCCTTCTAGGTAGTAGAGGTCGCGGGTTTGGGAGGTGCTGTCGAAGAAGCCTTGGCTCAGTGGTCCCACTCTTGCCTCTGGGTCAGGTTGTGAGTTCAAGCCCCACTCACGAGATCTGAGCACATAATCCAGACTGACTCTTCAATGCAGTGCTGAGGGAGCGCTGCACTGTCGGAGGGGGCAGTGCTGAGGGAGCGCTGCACTGTCGGAGGGGGCAGTGCTGAGGGAGCGCTGCACTGTCGGAGGGGGCAGTGCTGAGGGAGCGCTGCACTGTCGGAGGTTCCATCTTTCGGATGAGATATTAAACTGAAGCCCCATCTGCCCTCTCAGGTGGATGTGAAACATCTCATAGCACTATTCAAAGAGTAGCGGAGTTCTCCCTCGTGTCCTGGCCAAAATTTATCCATCAACCAACATCACTAAAGCAGATTATCTGGTCATTTATCTCATTGCTCATTGTGGGATCTTGCTGTGTGCAAATTGTCTGCTGTTTTCCCCACATTACAACAGTTACTGCACTTCAGAAGTACTTCATTGGCTGTAAAGCACGCTATATAAATGCAAGTCTTTTTTTATAAACATCTCTAAGGTCTCCATTCAGTCATCTTCAAGGCAGAGAAGCCCAGGTGTCTCCAGGCTTTCAGAACCTCAGTCCCTCAACACTGTGAATAAGCTTCAAGGCTCTTCTCTGAGCCACCTCCAGAACTTGACTGTCTCCCCATGACCAGAAATGTAGAGTACCGACCAGAGTACTGTACAGTCTGAGCACCGACCAGAGTACTGTACAGTCTGAGCACAACTTCCATTCTACTGCTGGGCTTTACAATGCAGTATTCTATTGGCTTTGTTTATTGCAGTGATTAAACGTGTTGAAGATCAAATCCACTAAAACACCGAGATCTCTCAACTTCATCATTAGCCATTTCCACTCCCCCATGGATTATAAGTGCCATCTAGTTTTTCTTTTATACCGGATTAAATTTCATCAGTTATTGTTCCTCCCACTTACAGTTCCTGAGCTGCTGCCTCACAGTCGACAGCTCCTCTTAGTTTGGTGTGGATTACTGTACCAATAGAACCAGTTTGCACCGAGCTTCTGAATCATTGATGTAAACTACAGACGGTGATGTCCCCAACACCAATCCCTGGGCCACCCCACTCAGGACCCCCACGCCAACATAACAATGAGGACCTATTCGGGCAGTGTCAGTGTCAGTACATATACACACACACACACGTGGGCTCCCTGGATGCTTGGGGTCTGCAACGTTGTCAGAATTCTGTACTTAGGTGGGGTTACTCGCGCTTTATTTCTGTTGCAGTATTTTCCATGACAATACTGATAGTTTTTCTTGCTGACCCGGGAGGTGGGACGGATCCCAGGTATCCAGTGTGAAGCACCTCATGCCCGCTCCAATCAGACCCCAGCCTCGGGCAATATTAACACACTTACCCTTGGCTTGCTTCCTCTTCTTCGGGCCTGTGGCCTTGGTGGTGAGAGTTGCCGCTCGCAGCCCCAACAGCTCCGATATCAAGACCTGAGATTTGAAAATAATAAAATATTACTTTAATCTTCATTAAACTTTTAGAAACCATAATCCGAGACAAAACTAATTGTCATTTGAAAAAATATAGGTTAATAAATGAAAGATTTGTTAAAGGCAAATTGTGTTTGACTAACTTGATTGAGTTCTTTGATGAAGTAAAGGAGAGGGCTGATGAGGGTATATGGTTGATATGTATATGGACTTTCAGGAGGCGTTTAATAAAGTACCACATAATAGATTTGTTAGCAAAATTAAAGCCCATGGGATTAAAGGGACAGTGGCAGCGTGGATACAAAATTGGCTAAGGGACAGAAAGCAGAGAGTAGTGGCGAACGGTTGTTTTTCATACTGGAGGGAGGTATACAGTGGTGTCCCCAGGGGTCGATATTAGGATCACTGCTCTTTTTGATATATATTAATGACTTAGACTTGAGTATACAGGGCATAACTTAAAAGCTTGCAGATGACACAAAACTCGGAAATGTAGCAAACAACGTGGAGGATAGCAACAGCCTAGACAGACTGGTGAAATGGGCAGACACATGGCAGATGAAATTTAGAAGTTAGAAAGCAGAATGAGGAGAGGCAATATAAACTAAATGGTATAATTTTCAAGGAGGTTCAAGAACAGAAACGTGCACTAATCTTTGAAGGTGGCAGGACAAGTTTATAAGACTGTTGAAAAGGCATATGGATGCCTTGGTTTTATAAATAGAGGCATAGAGTACAAAAGCAAGGAAGCAATGCTAAACCTTTATAAAACACTGGTTAGGCTTCAGCTGGAGTATTGTGTTCAATTCTGGACACCACACTTTTGGAAGAATGTCAAGGCCTGAGAGAGGATGCAGAAGAGATTTATTAGAATGGTAATAGGGATGAGGGACTTCAGTTATGTGGAGAGACTGGAGAAGTTGGAGTTGTTCTCTTTAAAGCAGAGAAGGTTAAGGGGAGATTTGATAGAGGTGTTCAAAATTATGAACAAATTTGATAGAGTAAATCAGGAGAAACTGTTTCCAGTGGCAGAAGGGTCGGTAAACAGAGGACACAGACTTAAGGTGATTGGCAAAAGATAAAATAAAATTTTAAAAAACTAGTATCAGTAATGGTGGCCATGAAACTACCGGATTGTCGTAAAAACCCATCTGGTTCACTAATGTCCTTTAGGGAAGGAAACCTGCCGTCCTTACCCGGTCGGGCCTATATGTGACTCCAGACCCACAGCAATGTGATTGATTCTTAATTTCCCTCTGAAATGGCCTAGCAAGCCACTCAGTTGTACAATCTCACCACAAAAAGTCATAATAAGAATAAAACCAGACGGACCACCCAGCATCGGGCCACGAGGCACTGGACACAACAAAGGCAAACCAAGCCCAGTCGACCCTGCAAAGTCCTCCTCACTAACATCTGGGGACTTGTGCCAAAATTGGGAGAGCTGTCGCACAGACTAGTCAAGCAACAGCCTGACATAGCCATACTCACAGAATCATATCTTTCAGCCAACGTCCCAGACTCTTCCATCACCATCCCTGGGTATGTCCTGTCCCACCGGCAGAACAGACCTACCAGAGGTGGTGGTACAGTGATATAGGGAGTGGCCCTGGGAGTCCTCAGCATTGACTACGGAACCCATGAAATCTCACGGCATCAGGTCAAACAAGGGCAAGGAACCCTCCTGCTGATTACCATCTACTGCCCTCCATGATGAATCAGTCCTCCTCCATGTTGAGCACCACTTGGAGGAAGCACTGAGGGTAGCAAGGGCACAGAATGTACTCTGGGTGGGGGACTACTCTGGGTGGGGGACTTCAATGTCCATCACCAAGAGTGGCTCGGTAGCATCACTACTGACCGAGCTGGCCGAGTCCTGAAGGACATAGCTGCCAGACTGGGCCTGCGGCAGGTGGTGAGCGAACCAACACGAGGGAAAAACCAACTTGACCTCGTCCTCACCAATCTACCTGTCGCAAATGCAACTGAACATTACAATATTGGTAGGGGTGACTACAGCACAGTCCTCATGGAGATGAAGTCCCGTCTTCACACTGAGGACACCATCCAATGTGTTGTGTGGCACTATCACCGTGCTAAATGG
Organism: Heptranchias perlo; assembly: GCF_035084215.1. NCBI lineage: Eukaryota > Metazoa > Chordata > Chondrichthyes > Hexanchiformes > Hexanchidae > Heptranchias > Heptranchias perlo. Next base: position 76,497,549 of record NC_090335.1, read on the forward strand.
GATAGATTCAGAACAGATTTAGCAGCTCAAAACTGGGCATCCATGAGGCGCTGTGGGCCATCAGCAGCAGCAGAATTGTATTCCAGCACAATCTGTAACCTGATGGCCCGGCATATTCCTCACTCAACCATTACCAAGAAGCCAGGCGATCAACTCTGGTTCAATGAGGAGTGTAGAAGAGCATGCCAGGAGCAGCACCAGGCGTACCAAAAAATGAGGTGCCAACCTGGTGAAACTACAACACAGGACTACATGCATGCTAAACAGCGGAAGCAACACGCTATAGACAGAGCTAAACGATTCCACAATCAACGGATCAGATCAAAGCTCTGCAGTCCTGCCACATCCAGTCATGAGTGGTGGCGGACAATTAAACAACTAACGGGAGGAGGAGGCTCTGTAAACATCCCCATCCTCAATGATGGCAGAGTCCAGCATGTGAGTGCAAAAGACAAGGCTGAAGCGTTTGCAACCATCTTCAGCCAGAAGTGCCGAGTGGATGATCCATCTTGGCCTCCTCCCGATATCCCCGCCATCACGGAAGCCAGTCTTCAGCCAATTCGATTCACTCCACGTGATATCAAGAAACGACTGAGTGCACTCAATACAGCAAAGGCTATGGGCCCCGACAACATCCCAGCTGTAGTGCTGAAGACTTGCGCTCCAGAACTAGCCGTGCGTCGAGCAAACTGTTCCAGTACAGCTGCAACACTGGCATCTACCCGACAATGTGGAAAATTGCCCAGGTATGTCCTGTCCACAAAAAGCAGGACAAATCCAATCCAGCCAATTACCATCAGTCTACTCTCAATCAACAAAGTGATGGAAGGTGTCGTCGACAGTGCTATCAAGCGGCACTTACTCACCAATAACCTGCTCACCAATGCTCAGTTTGGGTTCCGCCAGGACCACTCAGCTCCAGACCTCATTACAGCCTTGTTCCAAACATGGACAAAAGAGCTGAATTCCAGAGGTGAGGTGAGAGTGACTGCCCTTTGACATCAAGGTAGCATTTGACCGAGTGTGGCACCAAGGAGCCCTAGTAAAATTGAAGTCAATGGGAATCAGGAGGAAAACTCTCCAGTGGCTGGAATCATACCTAGCACAAAGGAAGATGGTAGTGGTTGTTGGAGGCCAATCATCTCAGCCCCAGGACATTGCTGCAGGAGTTCCTCAGGGCAATGTACTAGGCCCAACCATCTTCAGCTGCTTCATCAATGCCCTTCCCTCCATCATAAGGTCAGAAATGGGGATGTTCGCTGATGATTGCACAGTGTTCAGTTCCATTCGCAACCCCTCAGGTAATGAAGCAGTCCGTGCCCGCATGCAGCAAGACCTGGACAACATCCAGGCTTGGGCTGATGTCTGGCACGAATGTTACTTGCCACATAAGTGCCAGGCAATGACCATCTCCAACAAAAGAGAGTCTAACCACCTCCCCTTGACATTCAACAGTATTATCATCACCGAATCCTCCACCATCAACATCCTGGGGGTCACCATTGACCAGAAACTTAACTGGACCAGCCACATAAATACTGTGGCTACGAGAGCAGGTCAGAGGCTGGATATTCTGTGGCGAGTGACTCACCTCCTGACTCCCCAAAGCCTTGCCATCATCTACAAGGCACAAGTCAGGAGTGTGATAGAATACTCTCCACTTGCCTGGATGAGTGCAGCTCCAACAACACTCAAGAAGCTTGACACCATCCAGGACAAAGCAACCCGCTTGATTGGCACCCCATCCACCACCTTAAACATTCACTCCCTTCACCACCGGCACACTGTGGCTGCAGTGTGTACCATCCACAGGATGCACTGCAGCAACTCGCCAAGGCTTCTTCGACATCACCTCCCAAACCCGCGACCTCTACCACCTAGAAGGACAAGGGCAGCAGGCACATGGAAACAACACTAAGAATTAACCCAATAACAGATATAATTTAGTATAATTATAATCAAAGTAGAAGTAGAATGAAATCTACTATGAATCTATGTATCTATAAATGTAAACTGTACCATGTATTAATATAGTGTAACGTGTGTTTAATAAGAAAGTGCTGGTGTGCCGAGAAGGATTCATGATGGTTATTATAGTCAAGTTTGCAGTTAAAACTAACAGAATGCTGACAACATTAAAGTGGGAATTAAGAGATCTTGCGGAAATCACAAGTGCTAAGGGAGGATGTGCTGTAATAGCATAGTGTCTAAAGACATGTAGATAAAGGGACTGAAAGTGAAATGAATCAAGGAGTCACACTGGCTTAGGTTTCTCTATCTTGAGCCCCCGCAAGCTAGTGAATAGAAGTCTGTTTATACAAACGGTTCTGTGAAGGCTGGCAATGTAAACTCTAAGGTAAGGTACCATTAAGTCTGTAACAACAAGGCACAGATAGTACCAGGGATGTAACTTGGGATGTAATTTCTGAAGGTTGAGACACATAAATGGTAAGGCTGAGGGATGTGATAGTGAACTGCCACATAGACTGAAAAAGGGTATAAGAAGAGACCTCAAAAGCTGAGGAAGGCACACAAGATTCTGGCAAAGAAGAGAACTCTTCAGTCAACAGAATACAGCGAGAGAGAGAGACCACGCCACAGTCACTTGGAGGGATACTTCCAAGGTTTCAAAGAACAGACTGTGACTATTTCTCTTTGTTAAGTATCGCCTTTTTGTACTAATTGTGATGTGTTTAATAAATCTGTTTTGCCTTTAACCATTATACCAGTACTGTGGTGGTCTTGTTGTTGTCACAAACCAGTCCTTGGATTGGATTAAATTATAATCCTGAAAGTAGGAATTTAAATCCTACACCACCACCTGCACGTTCCCCTCCAAGTCACACACCATCCCGACTTGGAAATATATCGCCGTTCCTTCATCGTCGCTGGGTCAAAATCCTGGAACTCCCTTCCTAACAGCACTGTGGGAGAACCGTCACCACACGGACTGCAGCGGTTCAAGAAGGCGGCTCACCACCACCTTCTCAAGGGCAATTAGGGATGGGCAATAAATGCCGGCCTCGCCAGCGACGCCCACATCCCATGAACGAAGAAAAATAAATCCAGAGGCAACATTTTTTTTTACCCAGTGAGTTGTTGTGACCTGGAATGCACTGCCTGAAAAGGTGGTGGAAGTAGATTCAATAGTAACTTTCAAAGAGGGTCGAACGGCCGCCTTCTGTGCTGTTGTTCTGTGATTATTGGAGCTACGTTCGGGAAGGGCGGCGGCTCCCGTCGGCATTATTGATCCGGGGTCACCTTCCCAGGGTCCGCCCTCTAACTCAGCCTTGGGCCGCATTACCCACACCGGCCTTTCCTAACCGCATCAGCCAGCTAAATGCCCGCCGGCCGCCTACCTGCCGAGGCCCGCGGACTCCAAGCCGCACCAGCGAGGCCGCCATCTTCCCAACTACTGTCCAGCAGACAACCGTTCGACCAGTAATGGAGCCGGGACAAAAGATCCTAGCAACCGCGACCCGGACCCAGATACCAGGGACACTTGTCCTAGCAACCGCGACCCGGACCCAGATACCAGGGACACTTGTCCTAGCAACCGCGACCCGGACCCCAATACCGGGGACACACGAGCGTCGCAAAGAAGCCGGCTCCGGGGAATTACGGCGCCATTTTCGGCCCGGGTTAGAGGCCCAGGGCACGGCCCCCGCCCCGCTCCGCGATCCCCGCCCACCGGCCCCCGCGGGGCCTCCTCCTCCTCCTCCTCCTCCGCTGCTCGTGACGTAGCCGAGGTGCGACGGCGGTCGCGCACGGCGTGAGGATGGCGCTGGGCCGGTGCGGTTCCCTCGTGTTCCTCAGCAGCGGATCCCGGCTCCTGGGCCTCAACCTGGGGGAGAGCGGGTGAGTCAGGCCTGTGCTGCACCTGGGACAGTGCCTGTCCCTCACTGCGTCCCCCCGCCCCACAGTCCTCCA